>NC_090887.1:6094893-6102393 GCF_036669925.1 Montipora capricornis
TAAGTCCTACTGGGGTTTAGCAAGCAAATGTTAGAAACAACTATTTCTAATTAAGTGTTGTTTTTGGCGTCCGTCTGTCACTGGTGACAATGGAACGCTACGCGATGATTCAGTTTGTCGTTGAGTTGAACCCCGTGCTAAGGCTGTACAGGCCAATTCTGGATCGTCAGGCTCTATTCCAGTTGATGCAGATGAAAGACACGCCTGGCTCTGAGGACAGAGAATACAACAAGATTGTAATCCCAACTGACAGGAGGTAAGCCAGTTGCCTAGTTATACACGCCTGGCCGAGGAGTTGCTCTGACTTGGTATTACCATAAAAAACCACCAGGAAGTGCAGAAAGTGGCAAGAGGTTACTGGACTTGAACTCCGTGAATTACAGATTGTCCTGACCAGTTAGCGGGAGAAAATCATCACCAACCTTAAAAGCTCGTCTTGACCGTCCAGCAGCCAATGGCCAAGGACTTCCATATCTGAAACAATAGCAAAATAACTGTTTTTATTGCTTCTGTATTCTTAACTTACAGGGACAATTCTCAGCAAGGGGTGTAACTGATGGCCACAGAGAGACTCTTCATCAAATTTGCAACCAGTGAACCATATTGGAAACCACATTGGGCATACTGTTTTAACTCTTAACTATGCGGAGGCTGAGCTGCCCATCAATACTTTTAATTTTTCTAATGTAGTACTTTTTTATACTTAGTTTACAATATATGAAATGTATTGTGTACATGTATTTTCGTTTTGTACCACAGGGTACCTGAAAAACGTATGGGATTTTCAGAACACTTTACCGAATTACATAAAATCACGAAAATATGAACAAATACTTGCTCAATAAAAGTAAATATATCTCATATATGGTATGCTGTCGTTCATTGGCTCAAAATTGCCAATTTTAGCTGGTTTGAAGGATTCAGTTTACTTTCGCTGTTTACCATAATATAGTAATTAAACGGTGAAAAGTCCAACGGCGCAAAACTAGAACATCTCCGGGCCGAGGCGGTTTTCGACATGAAATCCCATCGCTCGGTTTCCAAACCAAAGAGCGGAAAGAGGAAATCTCCATGAATCTTGTATCATTCAATCAAAAATTCATCGAAACGGCCCACTATTAACTTTCGAACAAAGCCCGGGACCAAAAATTTCCAAGCCGTCAGAATGCGTAGCGAAAAAACAGTTGCGCCAGAGAGAGACAGCTATTCCATAGCCTCTGTCTGATTGGATACAGTTAAACAATGGCCGTTACAATTCCTTCCCGTGGTTAGGGCGCTAAAGGCAAAACCAATACTCACTAACATAGGCAGTGATGTAAATGGCGCAACAAAACCCAGACAGTTACGACGAAAGACGATGCAATTTTGCGAAGTATTCTGTAAATCCCATACATTTGCTATAAAAATGTAAATGTGCACAGCACACGAACAGTTTGTCTGGGCTACCTGTGTTTGTACTTTGGCCCTCGTGAAACTTTATAACAAGGATACTCACTCAACGAAATCCCGAATTGAGCTCGAAAACCTCTCCTTCTGATAGAAGAGTCTGAAGTAAATGTGATGTACAACCACTGAGTTTTTTTGCCTTCAACAGTGACATAAAATCTTGCCTTCGAACCACTGAACCGGTCTGTTATTTCATGTCCTAAGCTGTCGGTTAACTTAACAGTGTCATAGCTGCAAGAAAACATGGCACTGGGTTATTGACGTAAAAATTAGGTGTGACACTGACTTCACATCATGCCATGTGTGGCATCACGTCTCATCAGGTCACATTATACCATGTGTGACATCACATGACATCGTGCCATGTGTAACATCATGTCACATCATGCCATGTGTGACATTACGCAAATCATGTTATGTGTGGCATGATGTCACATCATGTCACACCATGCCATGTGGCGTCACATCATGTTGGGTGGCATCATGTCATATCATGTCATATCATGCCACGTGTGACATTATGTCGCATCATGCCATGTGTGACACTTCCTCAAATCATGTCATGCATGACATCACGTCGCTTCATACGTTTTTCGAACGAATAGCAGATTTTCACGTTGTCGTCATTTGACTACAACTACCACAATTCCTTTCGCTGGAAACAGCAAAAGTAAAGGATTTTGGTAGCTGTATTCAAATGACGCCATCATTCAAGTCGCCCATTAACAGCTCAACAATATCAACGTGTACCTTTTTAACATTAAGTCCTACTCTTTTGAAAAATATATTTGTTTTCTGCATATAGTTTACTTACTATTTATTATCCTGTAATACGTTTATTGTTTTTACATGTTAATTTATAACTATATTTGATATTCACTTTTCACTTGTTTCTTTTCGTTTTTTGTACAGGTGTAATAACATGTCTTACCAGGGCTTTGTTCGTGTCGGTGATCAACTCGAAAGCTTAACTTGCAGCTTCTTCCGTCACTGAGTGCATATCATCTTCATCGGATTTAAGCTTTACATTTTTCTTTATTTCCATTTCTATATAATTCCCTTGTTGATGTAATAATTTAGTCAGTATAAGATTTGTAAAAATTGAACTAAAAACCATAGTGTCAAACGTTAGAAAACGCACGTAGCAAAGCAAAAGTGATTACTTGCAAACAGTAAATAAATGCTGTTTTAAGCTAAATTTCATAATTCTAATTATGACTAGGGCTTACCGTTGCTCTGTCTCGAACTCCAGAAATTCAACTATAACAAAGCCATCTCTGGGAATACTCAAAGTCCATACGCAATTCAGATCGTCAGGGTAAGGCTGTGATGGATATCCAGGAGTTGCGAATGATCCTGAAGACCCGTTCAACAATCCGCCACATTCTGAAAAAATATTGTTAAATGTATGTTTGCCTCATTATCGTATCTTATCTTATCTTAATCTTAAACATTCGGTACTGCTTGAATTGTTGGACTCAGTTCACATATGGCCGAAAATATTTTATCATGGCGCTGAACATTACTTAAGGAGGGTGAGATTGGATATCGAGTCGTAAAGGCACCTCTGGCTCCCTTTATGGCCCTACTGATCCCCCAACTCACAGAAACCAGGAGAAAGAGAGAAATTAGATCAGACGATAATGCCCAGGGGTACTCCCTTATATGGGCTATATAGGTATGTGCGGCCCCAAAGGGTATGATTTTTTAGTCGTTTTGGTCAGAAATAGAGTATCGATTTTGACCATTTTGGTCATACTTAGGGTATGGTTTTGTATTCTAGTCTTGAACTGGGTATGTTTCTTTTTTACAGAACGTACTTTTTCATCATTATCGATAAGACCATCAACAAAAGCCCTTCAGTGCCACTACGATAAAAAATTTGTATGTCCTTTTTTCTTTAGCTTTTGAAAATAGACGTACTAAATAGGTATCATGCCAGTTTTTATCTCAAAATTCCCATGGGAAGTATGATTATTGTAACGTAGTTTTCGGTTTTCGCTGTCCGCCATTACTCGAACGGCAAATGACCGTGAGCGAGGAAAAGGGTTGGGTCTAGCTGGATCGCCTGGGGTCTGACGTCATACACGCAACGCTCAAAATAAACGCCGCTTTTTGCTTTTTGCTGATATTATATCGACTTGCTCGCTTTGTCAAACGCCACGAAGCGATGCGCGTATGACGTCACGAGCCAAGTCTTGCGTGAAGACCGCTTACAAAATAATCGCAGGCTTCTCCATTGCCGTTCGAGTAATGGCAGACAGATTTTTAGCGGTTTTTGGCTGGATATTTCCCGACTTATCTCGCTTCTATCGTTCCAAATTTAAATGCATTGAATTATTTTAAACATATTGACTTAATTGACGTTGAAAAAATCCGAAAAGAAAATCAAAGATTTTCGTCGTAGTGGCACTTTCACAATGCCTTTAACATCGGCCCAAAGTAGCCCAAATGATTATAAGGCGGGTATGAAACAGGTTGTTGATTTAAGGGTAAGGTATTAAATAGGGTATGGAATTTTTGGTCAGGTCTTGGATAGGGTAAGCGGGCCGAACAGGACCATTGATTTTCTCTGGGAATACCGGGTGATAATGGCGATGATCTAATCTTATCAAAGAATGTCCTGGATTCTTTTACAAGTCCTTAAAGAGATGTGAAGGTGACGGGACCGAGAGCCTAACGTCGCTGACCAGCACTGAAATCAATCATCCGGAGCTGGAAACCTGGTTTGCTTGACGCAGGAAATAATGAATATCTAAGAGTCAACACATAGTTAGCTTACCAGTGACGGGTTGCTGGGTGGTTGTGGGTGGCTGAGTCGTCGCGGGTGTCACAGGCACTGATGAATTGCAGTAACAGAAAAACATTCACTTAATAATGTACAGACATTGAATTAACGCGCGCGCGCAGCACCATAGTTAAGAAAATATGGTAACCCATCGATGCGAGAAAATTTGGTTTTGGTAACCGTACGACCATACGACCGTACGTCCGTCCACCCCTCCATGTATGCCAATGTGATCAGTATGACGTAACCATATCACGGGCTCAAGTTTAGAGCTTATCCAGGAGGCAATTCTCCAGTTGATACTCTAGCTAGTTTACAGCATACATCTTTGATATTGGACATCAATGTTATGGTCAATTGACACCTGTCAAAACAAGGTTTCCGCTGGCCAGTATCATGTGACCATATCGCTAGCTCAAGCTGGACCTTATCGAGGTCAGCTTTTTTTTAAGTTCACCGCTGACCAGGGACTGGTTGTTGATTTGATCGCAGGCTCAGGCCAGGTCAGATACTCACACCTGAGCATAAACGAGGCTTCATTTTTCGCGCTCTTTCTGTGGCTCGACGCAGGTACACGGCCATGCTACGTCAACAAATGATCTTGACAGCCTATGCTTTACGTGTTCAGGTACGGTTTGAAAAATGTTTTTTCTTGCATTTTTTGCTGGTTACATGATCCGGGTTGACATAATATAGCTGTGCTCAGGACAAACTGGTGGCTACGTAGTTATTCAAGTCAAGCATTGGAGGGTTATAAACTTAAAGCTGAGTGTTTATTTTTAATTTGTTTAGCGCTGCTTTTTTGCTCTGAATTGCAATTTTTGCCATGAGTCTTATCTGAAGATCTTTAATTTTGAATCTACTAAGGTTGGAAGATGCTTGGACGGCCTATGACAGAAGAACAGAAACGAAAGAAGAGAGAAAGAGAACGAGAACGACAAAACGGTATACCAGTAATAGCTCAAACGGGGTGGAAGAAGTTACTCCACAAATTCTTTTCTTGTACACTAAACCGTTTGTTATTTAGGTTCCTCGTTTATTGTAAGTTTACTTGGTAAAACGGACGCACTTACTGGGCATCAACACAAAGATTGAAATTATGCAAGCCTGTAGATAGAAAGACAAAATGTTAGCAATAATTTTGAATTTAAAAGAAACTTAAACGCTAGTGCATGACGTTTCGGTCAGTCTGACGGTTCGAATATATTTGTTAGTTTAGGTGTGAAAGAGTCAAGAAAAACATCAGGGCCGGGTTGTTCGAAAGCCGGCTAGCGCTAACCCAGGTTTAAAAATTCTTCTATAAAAATGTTTTTTACTGCTTACGTTTTGTGTACTTTGAGCTTAGTCAAGCTCAAAACTGAAGGACAAACAGTATAAACACAAAACCTCATCAAAAAGTTAGAATACTCAAATCAAAATTCTCGCTAAACCTGGGTTAGCTTAATTGGGCTTTGAACAACCCGGACCAGCTGATTAAACATTGTGACACGAGTGGAGTCTGCTTGTCGTCCGCTTGTGCGTTTAAGCCTGGCCTAGTTTTCCATAATGGATAGCCAATACTGTCAACATTTTGCAGAACTGATATCGAGATAGGTTGCAAAGCCAGGTGCGGTATCTCAGGATGAGTGTTGTTTGACCAATTCAGGGACGTAGCCAGGATTTTTCAAAGGGGAAGGGGGGGGGGGGAGGGGAGGGGAGGTCACACTGCTTCAAAGTGAGGGTACTCATCAGATTGTCATGTCGTTTTTGCCACCTCTTGTAGGTTGTTTGCTTAAAAAAGGCACAGGAAAGGGAGGTCACGGGCACCCCAGGAACCCCCCTAGATACGCCCCTGCAACTGAAGGGAGTTGTAGTCTTTTTACCAGTTGTCCCAAAGTAACTGAGCCAGCTGATGAAGGAAACATGTGAACAAAAGATCGTTTCAGGAAGAAAGCTTGTACTATCGTTCTTTAATTTCATGGAAAAGAAAAAGAAACATTGGTAAAATCCAGATCCTCGACGGCTATCAAATAAGGGCATAAAGTAAAACTTTTAGGTGTGTTACAAAGAAGACAAACTAAGATCTTCTAAGGAATTGCCATCAAATCACCCCTTGCATTAGTAGAAAGGGTCTTTTGTTAGCAATCCGTAAATTTGATTGTTTGCGCTATCGTGGTTCGGTCAGTTAATCTGTTCAGTGTACTTAAAACATCGCGCAGAATTGTATGACACATCCGGGGTATTCACGGGTGCAATGGCGCTAAATTTGAAAGGCCGAGACGATAAATGACATGAGACAATAAAGAAAAATGGCCGCAACAGGGAAAGGTCCCCCTGCGTTTTACCTTCAAATTATCATTACAATGCTAGGTATTAGGAGAAATTCTCTTAATTTTCAGGCACTGATAAATGATTGAAATCTCTGGACTAGTTCGATTAGAAATAAGCGGAGGCAAGTAAGGAGAATTTGCGTGTTTGCGATTGTTGTTGAGCTGACTGACCTGGTTGTTATGTGGGATATGAAGGTTATTTCCCAACCCAGACTGAAACGATGGAAAGAAGATTGGAACCTTGCGGTTCAGTTCCAAATCATGCTCACACTGAATACTTATGTCCGGACATTCTTCTTGATTTCATTGAAGTGTCTCAAACTTCTCACTGCAGAACAACCTTGTGTTTTTTTCCTTTGCCCCTTTTAAATTGCTTTTTGAGTTTCTCTTTGAAGGAAAAGAAAATTTTGCTCATAACAAAAACATCAGCGAAATAGGTTATTTAAGAAATCCGAGCCGAACGGACACTGATTACTGTATTCGATACTAATTTTGCGGAATGGATTTTAGTTCAGGTCAGATTAATTTTCCAGTTAAGGTTGCTCCATAACTAGGGTAATAATAAAAATTACAATTTCCTCGATTGTGATTGGATTAGAAAACTCATATTTCCCACTAATTCACTTGCCAAGTTGTTATCGGACAGTTCAGTAAGCCAATCACATTCAAAGTTGTAGTTTAAATAAATCAACCAATCACATTCTAAGTTGTAGTTTCGTGTGTGCGCTTGCTTGCTTTTGTGTTTGTGGCGCCGAATTGCTGTTTCGAGGCCATTGTCGTCCCCAGAGCTTCCGTTTCTTTTGGTCACCTCCTGTAGCAGCCATTAAGTGATGTCCGTAAATCACGGACATCTGGTAACGCATGCGTAATTTTGGCCCGCACATCTGCTCATGCTCAGCAGCTAATCCTGAGGAAGGGGAGAGAGGAGGAGAGTGTATCCTTCAAGTACACAAATCG
>NC_090887.1:6122393-6125651 GCF_036669925.1 Montipora capricornis
TACATTCTGTCCATCAATAAACCTAAAACAGCCAGTTATGGTCTTAGTTCTTTTTCTTACGTATTAGCTAAGTTGCGGAATGCGCTACCTGATTTTATCCGTTCCACTGAGTTTTCTGGTTTTAAACTAGAAAAACCAAGACCGCATTTTGTACAGCGCTTTTATTTTTAATAAATATATCTTTAAATATCATATCCATGGTTTCTTTTTCTTACGTATCAGCTAAGTTGCGAAATGCGCTACCTGATTTCATCCGTTCTACTGAGTTTTCTGGTTTTAAACTAGAGAAAGCAAGACCGCATTTTGTACAGTGCTTTTCTTTTTAATAAACATATCTTTAAATATCATGTATTTAGGTATATATCTGTATATGCTATGTATTTTAGTTGTAAATGTAATTTCTGGAAGACATTGGCTCTTGTAGTTATTTTGAAATTCGATATGAAAGAAAGTTTATGCAGTGAATCCAGTGCAGGTAAAATGACTTTTCTCTTGAATATATAAGCCATCTAAATCTTACGCTAAATTGTAATGATAAGGGCGGTGTAGAGCAGTGAGTAGACGTGAGATTTGTCTCGTACGGTTTAGGGGCCGACATATCCCTCCCTCAATGCCGTACCGGGAGGCGAGGTCGGTAGCAGAA
The DNA here is from genome assembly GCF_036669925.1 of Montipora capricornis. NCBI lineage: Eukaryota > Metazoa > Cnidaria > Anthozoa > Scleractinia > Acroporidae > Montipora > Montipora capricornis. The sequence continues at coordinate 6,123,037 of NC_090887.1, forward strand.
AGTAGCGAAGGGCCAACTGCGTCCAAAAGCGATCGCACAGGCCGAAATCCCGAGAAGATTCGTTTAGTACGACGTTCCAGCGCCACGTCTGGAGGTACTCCATTTTTCTGTTTTGTTCAAACATTTCGTCAGCGCATGCGCAAATGTTCAGTCTCTCCGATACCTAGCCTACCAGGAAAATTAAGATGCTAGTTATAACTTCTTACAAGGAATTGCGATTTTAGTTGATTCTACAGGCATAAACGTAAGAACCGTGCGTGTCTGCTGTTCTCGAGACAGAGGTGAGAGATGGTCTCTTGCAGATTTGGACGCCTAAAATGCTGTGTTTTATACATGGCGGTTGACGAGTGAAGTTGTCTCTCTAGTCTTTCTAAGGATGAATTGCAGGACCTACCGATACAATTTGGGCAATATACAGTACACTTTTATGCGGCATCAGTTGCCATCTCTTTTCTTGGAAATTGTAATTATTTTTATGATTAATTGGTAAGAAGACTATGCGTCATCCAATTAGGTCTGTAATCATACTTGTGATAAACAAGTCGTACTCTTGCTGCACAGTCGTCTGATTTTGTTGTCACTTGTATGATTACAAACTGAATTGGACTCCACTTGGTCTTATTACCATTACTATTTTTTCTCTAAAGACCCTTAATTTTATTTCTCTACATCAAAGAGAAGCTCTGGCCTTTTCAGAACGCATTAATGACAAGTGTCTGTGATGTGAAGAAGAGATCTATTAAAAAACCGTGGTTAACTAAAGCTCTTCTCAAGTCGATTAAAAGGAAAACAAACTTTATAAACAATTCCTTCATAAATTAAACCGACACAGAATAACAATCTACTCTATAAGTCTTTCAAAAACAAATTAAATCACATTTTGAGATCGGCTAGACGATTATATTATGAGAAGAAATTAGAATATGCAAAAGCAAATACCCATGCTACTTGGAAAATTCTTAATGACATCTTGAATCGGAAAAAATCAAAGGCTAAAGTAAACTCAATATTCACATCTGATGGTCAAGAAATATCTGATCCAGCTGTTATCATCGCGAATAAATTTTGTAAGTATTTCTCCAGTATTGGTCCTAACCTTGCAAAAGAAATACAATCTCATCCTTTTTCTCATAAAGACTTTCTTTCAGGATCTTTTGCAGAATCTATCTTTTTCAATCCGGCAACAAAAGAAGAAATTATTGTTATTGCTCAATCATTTGCATCCAACAAAGCTGCGGGTTATGATAACATTCCAATGTCCCTCATAAAGGAATCTATCCAATTAATCTCTGAACCTTTGGCTCACATTATTAACTTGTCGATTGCTCATGGCATTGTACCAGATCAAATGAAGATAGCACGGGTAATACCTTTATTCAAAGCTGATGACCAGTCGTTGTTCACTAACTATAGACCTGTTTCAGTTCTACCTAGTTTTTCCAAATTTCTTGAGAGAATAATTTATAACCGTTTAAATGATTATCTGACTAATTTAAATGTCCTTTGTGATGAGCAATATGGCTTTAGGAAAAATCACTCCCCTACACTTGCTTTGATTGATTTGTATGATAAGATTTCCTCTGCTTTAGATCGTGGTGATATAGCTGTTGGTATTTTCCTTGATCTCTCAAAAGCATTCGATACAGTTAATCATAATATTTTATTTGACAAACTTGAACACTATGGTATACGTGGACTGGCCTTAAAATGGGTAAAAAGCTATTTTTCTAACAGATTACAATTTGTAGATTTCAACGGTCATGTTTCTTCTCGCTTTAATATATCCTGTGGGGTTCCTCAGGGCTCTATTCTAGGGCCTTTATTTTTTCTTCTTTACATTAATGATATATATAGTCAATGCATCTTCGGCACTACAACTGATTTTATTCGCGGACGATACCAACGTTTTTCTGTCTGGTAAAGATCCTGATTATTTGGTTAATTAGCTGAATATCGAGTTAAATAAGTTGTCAGTATGGTTTAGGGTTAATAAGCTTTCACTGAATCTTAAAAAGACCAAGTTCATAGTGTTCAAACCAAACCAAAAACGTAGAAGTTATAATTTTCAAATTTTGATAAATAAACAACAAATTGATCAAGTTAAAGAAACAGTCTTCTTGGGTGTGATCATCGATGAAAACGTAACCTGGAAGTCTGAGATCTCTCATGTGGCTAACAAAGTGTCGAAATCAATTGGAATGATACAGAAATCAAGTTTTTATTTATCTTCATACTCTTTACGTGTATTGTACTTTTCACTTGTTTATCCTTACTTCTTTTACAGTAATATAGTTTGGGCGTCCACCTATAAAACTAACCTTGTTCGTCTGGTAAAATTGCAGAAAGGAGTGGTGAGAATCATAGATAAATCTCATTTTAATGCTCATTCTGACCCTATATTAAAGAAACTTGGAATCCTAAAATTCCATGATCTTAACCTGTTACAACTTGGTCAATTCATGTTCTCCTATCAAATTCGAACTCTTCCTCCCAAGTTAGCTAGCAAATTCACTCTAAACAGTCAAATTCACACATATTATTCGAGAAACTCTCATGCATTTCGTCTGCCTTTCTGTCGGACTAACATTAAACAATTTTCTGTTTTCTATCAGGGA
>NC_090887.1:6133044-6160544 GCF_036669925.1 Montipora capricornis
TTTTACAACCTTTCATTAGGAGTTAACGAAAATGGATGCCAGAGGTTCCGCTGCGTTTGTAATGACACTTGCAAATGGTTAGACTTTTAAGTCTTCTCGGATAAGGACTATAAACCGTAGGCCCCGTCTCGCAAATATCTTATAATGTTCATAAGTTCCCTGTGGAACGTTAAAGAACGCACACACCAGTCGAGAAGAGTAGGGGATGAAGTTCCCGGTGTTGTGGCTGTCCTTTGTGAGGGTATGGGTGGGTGGGTATAGCAGGTCCACATCAGCTGAATAGCTGCCAAAACTTCAACCTGCTCCAACAAATAAATAACAAAAAAACAACAAAAAAATGATCTTTGATCTTGCGGGACCAAGCGAGAAATCCCGAGTAGCCCAGATAGCTCCGCTCATGGGTAGCCAATCACAGCGCGGGATTGGTTTATCTTGCCCGCTTACGGAGCTAGTCATATAATAATGGCATATATCACACGTTATCTTTAAGGTGGTTCACACCAGAGGTAATGTCTTATTAGAAGGATGAACTCTACAGCACTGTTAAACAAAACGGCAATTTTATGGTACCAAATGAAACGGCAATAATTTCTTAATAAGATGCACTCGTTGATGTGATGTAATAGGTCACCATGCCAACAAACGAGCCATCTACAAACGCCCTATATTTTGTCTTTAAACGCTTACATCTTAAAAAAAGAACTCGGTGACCCCCAAGTTTTAGTTCTTAAAAGTAATTAGCATGCTTCGATAAAACTATCTGCAAAGTTTAAAAACATCCTCTGGAACATATTCAGAGCTACCTTAAAATTCTCCACTTGTAAAGTGGCTATGAATCCGATCCTGAGAATTTTCTCACCTAAGGAAAACTACACGTCAAACTGATATCAAAGTAAAAAAAATGAGGGAAATGTATACAAACGAAAATTTTATAAATTGAGTTCAAACTCATCAGAAAGCGACAAATTGGAATTTTATTTTACCTCCTCAAGAAAATAAAAAAGTCATTTTAATATTTCTTGTGATCTAACAAGAGAGGAAAAGTTTCCGGAGTTGACCGATCATGTTGGTATTGATTTCGGATTCGTGGTTTTTCTCCTGCAACCAAGGCACTTGATTCGGCGGGCATTTACATGTGGTTCGCACGTTACATACATAAGCGTTGCTTGGTTTACTAGGCTTTCGAATTGTGCAAGAATGAAAAAAGCAGAGTCGAGCTTCAAAGGAATAAGTTGCATTTTCTTTTCTCTCCAACAAAAAATTGCAAATTATTTCCCAGATCCTTACTCGGCTCTCTTGGGCTCGCACTATTCGAAACTTGCCTATTCGTCCTATTCGGCTCACATGTTGGGCAATTCTAGTAAGGTATTTACGCTAAAAAATGAACGAATTTTCAGCCGATGTGACACGAAAAGAATGAGTTGGTTGCGAGGTTAATAAAAATTCATAGGTGCCAAACCAATTTCCAAGCAGCTAACCTTTAGAGATTCAAATAGTATTAACATTGGCGAAAGATCCCAACGCTTGATGACGCACCAAAGAAGCAAATAGGGCCCCGCCGGGCAAACGGCTTCCACATCCGTTCTATTTTGTTGTTGAACAGCAACGTTGAAAACTGTCAAAAACCCTGTCTCGGGACCTGGCTGGGGACATTGTGTTGTGTTCTTGGGCAACACACTTTACTCTCACAGTGCCTCTCTCCACCCAGGTGTATAAATGGATACCGGCGAATTTAATACTGGGGGTAACCCTACGATGGACTAGCATCCCATCCAGGGGGGAGTAGATGTACTCCTAGTCGCTTCATGCTAATGACACCGGAGATAAGTGCCGGCCTGATGAGCCTTCTGGCTCGTAAGCAGAGACTTTACTTTTTTTACTTTTACATCAATCTTATCTCAACTGATAGGCTTGTCGGTGATAAAAGTGAGTGATTCTGCTTTGAAAGCTTTGACCCGACCCGCGGGATGTTTTTGTTCTTGAGCACCAGTTAGGTTGTGGCCATGTATTAGTGACATAGCTGGCTTTATAAAGGCTTTGTTTGCCTTACCCTTTTTCTACGTTTCTTAGCAGATCGTTATGCTCTTTGGTGTTTTTGCCCGTGCATAGTGTATTGGTTTGTCGCTATGAGGTAGGTTGGGGGTGTCTCAAACTTTAGGGACAGTAAAAGTGGGGTTCCTGAAAGTATTTAATGCAGCAAGTAGGGGTCCTCCTTTTTTTCGTAGATAGTAGATAATTTCTCATCAGTGACCCCCCCCCCCCCCCCCCCCCCCCCCCCCCCCCCCCCGCCGCCAGCAAGTTTTTGTGAACGCTCTCTTAATTCCTAATTTGCTTTAAATTTACTATTATCGTCAATTTAGCTATAGGATACTGTGCCCCAGGACTTGCATTGTGGTGGCAGAGAAAATAAGGAAAATAAAAATCATATACGTGGATTGGATTTGAAGCCGGAGTTTCAACTCTATAAGTACCCCTTCTTCCCGTTTCACCACTGTAGATCAGCACACCGCGCTCTCAAAAAAAATATATTTATTTAAGTCTCCCACAGAAAATAATTGCTGAAGAGTAATAAGGTCTAAGCTAGATTAATTAGGCGTGAGCTTTGATTTTAAGATGATTAATTGGTGCTGAAGTTTGGCAACCGACCTTTCACACTGTTTAATATTGTTTGTTGCCGAGTGATAATACAGCATTATCAAATAGTGTTTAAAAGATTGTCCCTGAGCAGCTAGCGGTGAGGTGGTCAAGTGGTTAAGTGACGGGTCCGTTCCCAGGTTCGAGTCCTATGTCCATACACTTGGGTTGTCTTTTATGACCATTTCCCATAATCCATATCAAGCTTTCAGTGTTCTAAATTAACCATAATAGTAAATTAAGAGCAAATTAGGAAGTAAGAATGGGTTGAAATGATGATGTACGGTTGAAGCAGTTTGCCCACCAGAGCAGAAAACATCGAAGGGAGGTTGAAGCGGTTTGCCCTGGCCTCGATCTGGTACATTACTTGCTGTCATTCAACAAGCCGACGATGACGTAACGAAAAAGCGGAGAAATGCCTGGATTCAGTGAAAAATCTGTTTACAAGAGAATTTCTTGGACTCTTGACTTTCACGTGATGTTTCAGCGGCCACGTTAGGCATATTGTAAATCGTGGACTGGATTTGTAAAACACGGATTTGTAAAACACGGATTTGTAAAACATGGATTTGTAGCTACCAATTCAAACACTGAAAATTATCCGTGTTTAATGACCGAAGTCGAAGCACGAATACTCCATCATTATAGCATAGGGCTCGTGACAAAACCTCAGGAACCCGGAGATATTTCTGTGGCCTTTGACAGTATGGAGGATATACCGGCTTCCTTCTGGAAGCGTCGCTTTGAATCGGCGGATTCACCTTTTAACTTCTTGACACAAACATGACGCTGCATCTCTCCTAATGTAAAGTCAGCCAAATAGACGGTCCCAAATGTCCCGCTTCCAAGCTCTTCTTTAATTTTTACAGAGCTCCATGAGAACTCTGGAAACTCAAATCCACGTCGCCGTTTTCTGGTCAGAGATGGAAGTTTAAAAGAAGCCGCCATCTCCTTCCTCGCATAATAACCTATCTTTTCCCGCGCAAATTTAAAAGATGCAAATTTATTTTCTACAGAGGTCTACAATGCATTTTTAAAATTACGATCTTTTGGCAGCCTGGTTGTTTGTATGTTACGTACACTTCCGTTTGTTCCATGTTTGCCCTAGTAAAATGACCTATATCCGTAAAACGTTGAAAATCGGTCTTGACCATCTCCTGTGTATTAAGATGTTGATAATTTTAGAAATAAAAACGCGCCGAATGCATTGTAGAGTTAAATATAAGCACGCAGAATTTTGTTTTTGGAACACGAGAGAATGCCGAAAATACCGGGAATACTTACTCGCTGAAAGCGAGTGCTTCTCGTATTTCTCGATTATTCGTAAAAAATTCCAAATGCTAATATTATTCAACATCAAACAATCTTTTAGAGAAATTATTTAAATGTGAAGCGGTAACATAAAATGAAAATAATATAAAGTAAAAGAATTAAGATTAAAAAGGGACTGACAGAAATAAACAAATAAACAGTCAAACAATGCTATCATTTTTACAAAAAATGATAAACCACCTTTTACAAATTCGTGTTTTACAAGTCCATGTTTTACAAATCCGTGTTTTACAAATCCGTGATTTACAAATCCATGTTTTACAAATCCATGTTTTACAAATCCAGTCCAGTCCATATTTTACAATATGCCGCCACGAATTAATCTCCATTCTTACGCTAAAATTTTGCTTTATTTTCAGTGAACAATCATAGCCAACGAACACGCGAATGAATCGCAATCTTTACACCATGAATTCATTTTCAAACGAAAACATTTCATCAGCATATTTTAAAATCAATCTGAGCTGATATTTTCGTGAAGTGCTATACCATAGAATTGTGTTCGTACTATTTGAACAGTTGGTGCCGTCTTGAACTCATCCGAAAGCGACAAATTATAACTTTTTGTAATGGTTCCTCAGACGGTCATTTTTAACTTACTTTGTGATCTAGACTGCGTCAACACGAGAGTAGAAGTTGTATGGATTCGTGACCGATCCCGACGTTTTATTACCGGATTCGTAGGTTTTCTTTGTTGAAACGTTAGTTTCCGAAGAATAGTCCCTGGTTAACTTTCGGGTAAAAAGTAAGTCATCCGGCAAAGCTCACGGAAATTTGATAAAAGCTGATCGAAGAGTTTAGAATAAGCTTACAACTAAATTCACTCAATTACAAAAACGCTGGGCAATTTTGGCATAGATTGGAAGGCAAAATGAAGACAAACTTCTTGCTGTTAGTACATTCTGCTAGATTAATAAGTTATTCTGTGATTCACCAACCTGATAGATGAAATTTAAGCGTTAAAAGCTTCGAATCTTTGTGCTGATGTTTTACCTGCAGGAAGAAAAGGGACAATATTTGGCTTTTGTGTCGGAAAACTAGCCAATTACGCCAGGTTTGTTCACTTCCGGTTTTTCCAAGAACAAATAAGTTGTTCTTAGAACCAAAGCCGCCTGGCTCTCTTTGCTCCCTGAAAGCTGGGTACGAGGAGTTTCTCGTACCCATTCTCTTCTTGAAGGGGAGGCGATTCAAAGAATGGCTCGCTAACAAAATTTCGACAAGGCAGTGAATTCTCCGCCTGTGCTTAAGCCTGTTTCCAGTAAAGGAATCTTATAATAAGGAAAATAATAGTTCGACGCTGAAGTGTGTGATTATTAATTCGCATGGTCACATATCTGACATATCCATGCGAAGCAGGATCACAGTAAAGGTCTAATTAAGCCGTGAAAAGTTTTTGAAGAAGACTTTTGAATGATGGCTACAGATTCAAAAAAGTGGACACAGAGAGCAAACTTACCGTTACACGAGGAGAGGAGCTCAGGAATCCAGAGTCTTTGGTAAGTGTGCAGCAAAAACCGTTGCACAAAATCTTGTCTTTGTGGGGTGGGCCTTGCACAGACCAATTGCCACTTCATTATTTTATTTCTAAAATACCTTCTATACAAGTTAAACATCAATCTCATACCCAGAGTCATCGGGCTTTTTGGTCAGCAGTTGAGCCCCCGGAAAGACTCCTTGATAATGCCATTCTCGTCCCCAGAGGCCGCGATTCTTTCGGTCAGCTCCAAGAATAACGACTCTGGCTAAGACTCTGGCTTTACCCTGGCTGGTTCCAAACTAGGAAGTCCGCGAATCACGGACTTCCGGCTGGTCTGCCCAATCTCAGAAGAGTTTTGAAGCAAGCAACCCAACCTCGTTCCCAGGGTCTTTCGCCTCGCTCGCCCCAGGCGTTAAGATGAGAGACCCTGGAAACGAGGTTGCAAGCAACCATGGACAATTTTCCTGTCGGTGTACGTTGGATCAGTGGCTTGATCTGATCGGCGTTATTTAATTCAAGTTGAGAAACTAACTATTTTAAGCAAGAGCCGATACAACGTAGATTTGATTTTAGTGGTGTACCCCAACAGTGACTGCGCGTATTTCGGACCCGGCCAGAGGTCGTTATTCTCGGTGCCGACGGAAAGAATCGCGGCCTCTGGGGACGAGAATGGGATAATGGACTCCATTTGTTTCATTATTTTTGTGATTTATATATTTCTGAGGTAAAAAAAACAAACAGCACTGAAACTAGTTTTAGATTTTAAATGTGCCTCCAAATTCAGGGGTTTCAGAATTATTTACCGACTTCCTGTTGGACTGCCATTGTTATGCAAGCGACCAATCGAAAAAAATTGTCTAAGTCCATTATTCACTAATTGAACAATCCCATAATTCACTACTTGAACAATCCCATAATACACCTCTATTACCCCCCAAAACTTCCTGGGACATGAAAATGTCCCAAGAGAAGTCGAAGACAATGCCTATGCAGATTTTTGGGGAGCAAAAGAGGTGTATTATGGGATTTGTGCAAGTAGTGAATCCCAGAGTCTTTCGGGTGCTCACCCGCTGACCAAAAAGCCCGAGGACTCTGGGTACGAGATTGGTCAGACATATTGTTAGACATAGGCCATTTCAGAAACGTGAGAGGACTGGGACGAGTTTGGTTGTTTTCCGTTTGTTTAAAAAACTAAGACATTCAAATGAAAGATCAACCAAGTTTGAGAGTCTTTACCAAGAATAGATGTATTTAGAGGAGGAAAATGGTGAAATAATATATCTTCAAATATCACCTAAAATAGAGAGTCTGTATGGAATGGGTAGACAGGCCACAACATTATATTAAAGGGTTTGTAAGGGATTTTGCAACTTTTGCAAGTCTCCCATTTGGCCAATTTTCCGTAGAAAACTCTCAAACTTGGCTGGATAGCTTTTCATTTGGTAACATTTGAAGGGTTTAGATTTTCAATCCAAGCAAGTATGAGAAACTCGTTCCAGTCCTCTCACGTTTCTGAAATGGCCTATTGGACTGTGACAAAGTTGAGTTGCGAACAACCGCTGACCAACTGCCGTCGCTCTGCCACATCAGCGTCGTATGCAGCGGAGGGCAGCTTTTTACGCGATCTGGTAAGTAAAACTGCTTTATTCGCCATTATTGCTTTTTTCTAAATCTTATAACACATGCACAAGCCCGAAAGCGACCTAGAATCACCTCTAAAATTATTTTAAGAGCTCAAATTTCGATCAGATTCGACGTTCGCACGTACAAGTTGCTGTGTCTGAATGTCTGCCAGCCGTACAGGATTTTGAAAATATTCGGTATCCGGCCGTCAGCTTCACGTCGATCTAAGTGAAATATTCGATTATTTAAGTGTTATTCCCGAAGTCGATCCTGTCTTCGTTTACACCGCCAAGGAATTGTCGATTGCAGCCGTCAATATGATTTCTGTGACCCCTCGGCGCGGTAACCGGACAAGTCGCCCACCGGAAAGTCATATCGCCCGAAGTGTTTTCGCCCCAAACCAGAGCTGACCTTCGGGCTACTTGACCCTGTATGCAAATCTCACCATCATCGCTCATTCCACCAAATCACTCGACCAACGACTCAATCTATTAGCCGTAAATTTTCAACGTGTGTAACTGATGCAGGTACTTGTCGCAATGACTGAACTGTGGCAGACTTCACCATCGACGCAGCACCACAGGTTTTTCACAACATAACTGAATGCTAACCGTTTTAAAATTAAATACTATTTATCAGCGCCGGAGCTATTTGAAATGGGTACTATTTAACAAACATGCCGGTCGTTTAGTGATTTGAAAACTTTCACCAGCTGCTGGTCATTTAGACACTTCCTACAAGTTCATTGATGATGTAATAGGGGTGATATAATTATTAAGGTTCGTTACGACGTGATTTCTCTCCATGAATGAGTAAGTTTTTAAACTGCGAAGCTTTGATCACTTCAAACGTTTAGAGAAGTACTTGTAGAGATATTGATCTCTAGACAAGCAAAGTGCTTCAGGGCACAAAAACAGTCATTAATAATCCGTTCCCTTTTGTCACGCAATTGTTGTTTTTTAACGTTACCAGTTCTCGCTTGTCATCAGATGTTTGAATCATAGTCAAGCTGAGCTTAAAAAAACACGCGTCCAGTCGTAGTCGTCCGGGACAAGTGTATGACAGGCTTAAGCAAGCGTCTTTCACTGGTCTTCGCTGGTCAAATGTCTTACAGCAAAGATGGGTATAAAAAATTTTAACTCGCTTAGGAGGTATCAAGAGATGAAAAAAATTACAGTATTTTATCTTCCATGAGGCAAGAAAGATTTTACCAGTTAAACAGCATACGTGTTTTATGTTTCAAGTGCTGTTTTGAGCAAGCGAAGAAATGCATGGCTTGCCTAAGGTGGCTCAAATCAGTTTCAACACTTGAAAGAAACGTTGTTATTAAAAGGATTGACACTACAACACTTTATCACTTAACAGCAATGTTATGGTACCATATCAACCACCAATTATTGCTGAAAAAGATTCGGTCATTTTTGTGACGTAAAAGGTTACCGTGGTAACACGAAAGCCCTGCAAAAACACCCCATCTTTTGGCTTTAGCTGCTCATATCTCAAAAACGACCTTGGTGACCCCCATTTTTTATTTCTGAAATGTAATCAGCATGCCAAAATGAAACTTTCTGCTAAGTTAAAAAAGTCTTTACGGCAGAATCAGAACCACCTTAAAAAATCACAGATTTAAGGTGGCTCTGAAACCGCTCCCAATTTTATCTCCAAAAATCTCAAAATTTATGCTTAAGATCCCGATTTATCCCAGTAACACCTTCAAATTGAGCTTCCTATGCTTTCAGGCCTTACAGTAATGCTAAAAGGCATGCTGGGAACATAACTTATGGAGCTAAGCCACTGACTAGTAGTATCTGAATGGCAAGAGCACCTTTGAAAACAGAGGAAAAAGCTTCTTAGAACCATCCAAATTTGTTTTTTTAATGCTGTCGGCTGTATTTTTCTATCGTCTAAAAATCCTTATTTCTTTTTTAATCCTAAAATTTTCTAAAAACCCCATTTGACTCAAAATCCTAAAAAAACCCGGGATTTTGTATCTAGACCTATTTACTGTCTTCCTAAAACGGGTTTCTTTATTTTTGAAAACCTATAGAAAAGGCATCTTGGAACTCCCTCAAACTGTGTTACGCATCCTTTGCTCCAAACCACTATATATATTTAGTCCAGTGACTCAGTAACAATGTTGCTTTTAACAATCACAACTCTGTAATTCACAGTTTAATTCAGAATGTCCAGGATTGACTCTAATTAGATGCATGACGATTTCAATAAGCGTCACGAAGTGTCCCCTTGCTTTTCTCGCCAACTTAAACATCACTTGTGTCTCGGAATACAGACAATTTACGTCACAAAATGTCCCTCGAATGCTGCTCCATAACTAAAGCCGCCGCTACACGAGCGATTTTTTCAAATTTTGTCGCGTCGCCAGCGTGAGATAAAAATCGCAAGTTTAGCCACCCTTGAACTGGCGAAGCGACAACTGAAAATATCGCAAGAAAAAAGTCGCCATAGTTAAAACTTTCGCGACAAAATCGCAGAGATAGTTGCCCGTGTACCCCCACCCTGCAACTTTTTGCCGCGCTTGCGACGCGTCTAAAGAGTATTGAGCCAATGAAATTAAAGGAGGAATGTTTGTTTATAGTGCCAAGGTCTCTTGAAGTATAGGATTTGCGCGGCCTTCAATTTGTCGCCAAAATTTGTTACACGTGTAGTCACCCTCGCACGCAGGCGACGTGACAAAATTTGAAAAATCGCATCACCGGCGCGAGCAAAAAATCGCTCGTGTAGCCGCCGCTTAAAGAACACCTTTACCCTTACCTTATTGTAGGAAATGTTTAGAGTTAAATGGACACTTCGGGTTGGATGTCAAAATTGAGCATGAATCTAATTAGGGTCAATCCTGGACATAAGTAGTCTTCCCGCCACACAGACGTTCTTAAAGGAAACCTCCACTCTTACTACAGAATAAGTTTAAACCGAAGGAAATAATGTTTCCGTACAAATTTGTTCGAAGTTTGTTTTAAAAAAGGTTTTTATATCAAGAAAACTGAATTTCAAAGTCACTGATTTTCACTCTCAAATTACTTGGGCAAGCCATCTTGAATAATTGTAATGTGTTACGGTTGCCCTAATGTTCTGACACAAAGAGCTTTTGTCTATTAACACTAGAGCAACCGTAACACGTCACAATAGGGACTTTAGGGAGCTTAAGCGACGACAACGGCGACGGCAACGAGAACTTCATCTCAAAATATAAATTTGCGTTATTTTAATCGCTTCGTGACTATTTCAACGTTTTTAATATGACAAGGGTGTGGTAATTGCTCAAAGATGAGACCACTCGGAACGGCACTTCATTTTTGGCGAGAAAATGAAAATTTATCCTCAAGTGCTGACGTTCTTCATAAAACCAAAAACTAGGCTATTTCACGTTGTTGTTTTGCTGACGACGGCAACGAAATGGACAAAAGTGAAAAACGCACGTGCAGGGCGTGCAAAGCTATTGTTTTTACCCACTAAATATGCAAAATTGTGAAGTTCTCGTTGCCGTCGCCGTTGTCTTTGCTTAAGCTCCCTTTTAAGATCTACGACGGCGACGTTGACGAAAACGTCACCTCAAAATAGAACTTTGCTCTAGTAAAAGTCGTTCGCGATTATTCCATCTTGTTCACGTCGTACAATGTGGGCGAAGTATGCTAAGAAATAAACTGGTACGAGCGGTTTCAGAGTGAAAACAGAGAATGAAAGATTCTCTGTTGCATGCTTACCTTGTCGTCAAAACCTCAAATGCAGAGAACCGCAAAAATATGAGCTAAAATCCGTGCCGCACGTGCAGCACGATCATTTATGCTCTTTTAACCAATGATATCATTGTTTTGTTGCGTTTTCGACGACGTCGTCGTCGTAGATCTTAAGCTCCCTAATTATTCAAGATGGCGGCGCCCGCAAGATTTGAAAACAAAACAAGGCGATTCAAAAACTTATTTATTTCGGATACAGACGCTTTGTTTGAAAAAAAAAATTAGACTGATTTGACTTTTAAGGTTAGTTTACCAGTTTGAGTACATGGACTCCTTCAATTTGACTATACTCTGTTATGCGGTTATGTGGTCTCATCGATCAGTAGTCCATTCAAAAGATTACGCCAAGCCCACCACATTGCTGAAGGAAAGGCCAGACTGGCCACAACACCGGGAACTATATGTCCTACTCTTTTCGACTAGTGTGTGGGATCTTTAACGTCCCAAAGATTTTATGAACATTGAAGGGTTGCAGGGGTTTCAATAGAAGCCGGTTACCGGCGGTATACCGCCGCCTGCTTTGCCTCACACCGCCGGCTAGTTTGCCTTGATTTTCACTAAAAATGCTATCATAAACTTGTCAAACTGCCGTCTTCAATGGGCTATCATGAACGGCTATTTCAGAAGTTATTGAAACCCCTGGGTTGTGAGAAGGGGCCCTACGGTTTAAAGTACTTATCCGAGGAAAGTTAAAAGTGTAACCATTTGCGGATGTCATTACAAAGGCAGCACTTTCTCTTCAGTGTGAAACCCCGAGTTTGAAACGAAAAACCACTTCCGTTCAACGGCTGTTTTGCCCACTATTTAAAGAAACCAATCAGCATTGACTAATTGTGTTGTACACAGCCAATCACATGCTGCGAAATAATAGCTTACAAAACACGAGTTTATCCAAAACCCGAACGGAAGTGGTTTTTTGTTTCAGCAGACGTTCGTGGGGGAGGAACACGTGACGAAGCCTAAGAACGTCTGCGTAGGAGGCTAGGACAGAAGTAGGTTTCTTTCGGCGCAGTTCTTCTCATTTCCCGCCAAAACTACAAGTAGAAACCAAAGCCATGCTGGCAATAATTGTAACTAACAAATAAACCGCCTAATTTTCGATATGGGTGAAAAATGTGACGGGTACTCTTGTTTTGCTATAGTTATACGAAGTGTTATTTAATGCCATTTTACTTTGGCCTGTGACACATTTCTTGGATGAGTATATATTTTCCAACATTTCTAACACCAGCAGTCTCTGCAATAACCGGCCTGGACAGTATTAGAACATCTTTCAGTCCTTCGATGTTTTTAAGCCCTGGTTTTGTCATGTTAATCTTTTCCCCCAAAATTAGGTATTCATGTCGTATCTGTACCAGGAGCCTCCAAGTCCAATACTGGATCTATGTAACGGCATTTTCACAGATCAAGCTATTTTTAGACGAGTTCTTAAATACGATCAGGCTTGCACGAGTGACCATTTTCAATCCCATATGTAATAATTTCTCATGCAAGACTTCATTCGCATCATCACCAGATTCTCGGATCGACCCAAGGCTCTGGGATCCTCTATGAAGGAGAACATGTCCCGTAGGATTCTTGTAGCCAAAAATTGGCTATTTGGACCTTACGGCGCCTGCTCACTCCTCGTGCTAACGTGAATGCACGATTCAGAGATGCTTTTCATTGTTCTTCAGGAAAACCAATGAGAAGACACTTTGTTTCAGGGTTCCCCAGAGCTCTTCTCTCCCTCAGTCAAAAGAAGATCTCTGGGGTCGAGATTGGCAAGACTTGTGATTGGCTGGAAAGGTCTGGTATCGCGGCCTAAACGACGTTTCACAAATACAATAAAGTTGTTCGTCCTTATTCATGGTCTCCTACTGTACTTAGGTTTTACCCCTTTTTCTTATTTTGCACTGTTATGATAAGTTACATTACTTGATAATTTCCTTATCTGTAAAATTATATTTTAATCTAATCTGCAATTCTAACTTAGTAGATTGAGTAATTGTAGTATTTTAATGACAGCGCTTGCTAATTCAAAGGTATTTTTGCGTGGTTTACGAATCTGCGGGAAAAGCAAATCTTCACAAGTGTTATTGAAATTCGAAAAGAAAATTGGGGATTATCACTCATTTTTCAAAGATAATTAATCAACAATATTTGTAAAAGGCTTTCAAAATACAAAGTAACGCAATGCGTTCTTTTCCAAATTGCAGCTTAGTTATCTCTGAAAAATGTGTGCTCACCCCCACTTTTCTTTTTGGATACCAAGGGCACTTGCTAAGTTCTTGCTTTTTCCGCATAGTTTTAAACCGCGTGAAAATATCCCTGTATTAGTAAAAACCAACAATAGGAAACCCGAGTGTCTCGAGATTCGCAGAACGTTCGTGCAATAACAGAAGTAGGCACCGTCCTTAAGGAGGCTCCCTAGAGTTTTAACGCCGCGCGCAAGCTGGGCACTAGTATGGCGCGTAAAGTCTGAATCGTGCGCGTTTTTCTGATTTTTGTCAGTGAAGTCAGCGTGACCAAATCTGTAAAATGAACTGCTAATGTCTCGCGTTCCTTTCGGTAATTTTTTTTAAAGATTGGCTCAGTTCTAAGCACACACAGTTCCTATCAAATACCCAAAATTTATTAAAATCTGTCAGAGCTTATCGACTATATTTAGAAAAATGACAAATTGCAGAATATTGGCAAAAATGTTTGAACGACCTTAACTTTTTACCTCTTCAAAATGTCAGGCAATATCGTGTCCATAATGTGGCAAAGAATTAAAAAAATCACCGAAGAAAAGTATAAATATTATAAGAAATTTACGTCAAAAATAAGAATATATCTGCCTGTCGTTAGATGTGATGTGGCCATGGTAACCGCCGTAATCCAAAAATTGACATAAAAAAATTAGCTTTATTATGTCGGTACGCATACTGGTAAATCTCTCAGGGAAAATTTCAAGAGAAATTAACTAGGTTTCCTTTTGTAACTCGTGCCCTGTAGTAAGGGTATTCGCAAATACTCTACGGAGCCACCTTAATATGTAATTAGCACGTGCACCTTTACAGAGAAGGGCATGCTCATCTTGTACAACGTGGTGAAACAATCTGACATACTACTTGCTTATTTTGGTATTAGAAAATGACGATATCAAGCTGGCTTTTGGGCGACTTCATACTGACAAAGGAACTGCGCAGCTATTCCCAGAAGTATGTAAAGATCACCAGAGCTGATCGAACTCGGGGGAAAGAACTTGTGAGGGAGTACGTAGAAGGTCGGATCATGCAATACTGTAGAGAGCACTCCACATTGCCAATCCTAAGGTTGGTGTATACAGGTAGTGCTTATGAGAGGTTGAAAACAGAGGCCTTCGATGAAGTGGATTTTATGGTAGTACTGGAAACATACTGGTCTCTGTGGAGCGGATCGGAAGTCGATGTGGAGGACACAGGTATACCTGGTTATGTGCGACTTAAGGCACGTGAGGCATCGAAACTTCGTCATTATGCTAGTCCTGACGGGTATATCAACGCGAAACGGCTCCAAAGTGGTTGGCTTTTCAGTATCATAACCCAAGCCGTAAATTTCTTTAATAAGAACTTCCCGTGTTCTGATGTTTCTTTCATTGTACGCGCCCACGGACCTGCTGTACAGCTGGATCTTATTGAACGAAGAACGAACAAGAGGCTTTTATCGGTTGATCTCGTTGTTTGCTTCAAATCTGAGACTTTTGAAAAAGGTGACTTTTTTGTACCTAAAACGTGTAGCGCTTTCGGTGTTTACGAGCCTGAGCATTTGTGGAGATGCTCCTTTTCACTAGGAGAAAAAGAAATGCTGCAGCGCATGGATAAATACGACAAAGGCTGCAGGCACGAGCTTTTAAGAATAGTGAAAACCATTGTTAACAGGGAGCGGACTTCTCTTGGAAAGCTTGAGTCGTATCACTTAAAGACAGCGTTCATTCACTACATAGAAAAGAAGCGTGAGGACTGGGGCCACCGGAACTCCCTAGGAAAACACTTTGTTAGTTTTCTTGAGGAACTTCAGTGTCATCTGCTGAGTGGTAGCCTTCCACATTTCTATTTACGCGATGTAAATCTTCTCGACGATATCAATCCTGTGATTGTTGAGAAAATGGGAAACCGTGTAGAACGTATCCTCAACAGCGAAGCCAAGTTAAACCAGATTCTCCGTTTTGAGAGTGTTGTGCAAGAAGAGTCTTTTATGACAGTGCCAAGGGATCTACAATGCGATATCTCATACCTAAGTTTCGGGCTAGAGTTGGTATTATTGATGTTGGACTTAGTGAGTGCATGCATTTTTTTCATTGTAAAGCTCATCATGATTGTGCTGGGGTTAGCACTGCTGTTGGTAATATTGATGTCAATTGAACATCCTTCAGGCAGTCAGCCAAAAACTTGAACCTCTTAGTCATACGTGAGTAAGTAAAAGCTCCGCAAGATCTACGTTTAGGCCTAATCTTGTAAAAAGAAAGTAACTTATCACAAGGAATATAATTACGCTTGAGAAGTTGCAAAAACAGCTCATTTAGAATTCATTAATTTGTTACACCTATTCATGGCACTCAGCCGAATTGGCATGACCAGAAATCTTGGAGGGAACAGAGGTAATCGTCGATAACGTTCTGTAAATTAAATTTACAAAGTAGGTTCGTAAATTTCCTTTTCAAAGAAGGGTCACACGAGGATGATAAATTAACATTGAAGTCGCCCAATAAGATGATGTTGGAACGTTTTCGCCATGAATTTTCCATTGCCAAGGAAAACTCATAAATTGGTATGAGCGGTTTCAGAGTGAAAACAGAGAATGAAAGATTCTCTGTTGCATGCTTACCTTGTCGTCAAAACCTCAAATTTCGTGATTTCACGTCGTCGTCATGCAGAGAACCGCAAAAATATGAGGTAAAATCCGTCCGCACGTGCAGCACGATTATTTATGCTCTTTTAACCAATGATATCATTGTTTTGTTGCGTTTTCGACGACGTCGTCGTCGTAGATCTTAAGCTCCCTAATTATTCAAGATGGCGGCGCCCGCAAGATTTGAAAACAAAACAAGGCGATTCAAAAACTTATTTATTTCGGATACAGACGCTTTGTTTGAAAAAAAAAAAATAGACTGATTTGACTTTTAAGGTTAGTTTACCAGTTTGAGTACATGGACTCCTTCAATTTGACTATACTCTGTTATGCAGTTATGTGGTCTCATCGATCAGTAGTCCATTCAAAAGATTACGCCAAGCCCACCACATTGCTGAAGGAAAGGCCAGACTGGCCACAACACCGGGAACTATATGTCCTACTCTTTTCGACTAGTGTGTGGGATCTTTAACGTCCCAAAGATTTTATGAACATTGAAGGGTTGCAGGGGTTTCAATAGAAGCCGGTTACCGGCGGTATACCGCCGCCTGCTTTGCCTCACACCGCCGGCTAGTTTGCCTTGATTTTCACTAAAAATGCTATCATAAACTTGTCAAACTGCCGTCTTCAATGGGCTATCATGAACGGCTATTTCAGAAGTTATTGAAACCCCTGGGTTGTGAGAAGGGGCCCTACGGTTTAAAGTACTTATCCGAGGAAAGTTAAAAGTGTAACCATTTGCGGATGTCATTACAAAGGCAGCACTTTCTCTTCAGTGTGAAACCCCGAGTTTGAAACGAAAAACCACTTCCGTTCAACGGCTGTTTTGCCCACTATTTAAAGAAACCAATCAGCATTGACTAATTGTGTTGTACACAGCCAATCATATGCTGCGAAATAATAGCTTACAAAACACGAGTTTATCCAAAACCCGAACGAAAGTGGTTTTTCGTTTCAGCAGACGTTCGTGGGGGAGGAACACGTGACGAAGCCCTAAGAACGTCTGCGTGGGAGGCTTGGACAGAAGTAGGTTTCTTTCGGCGCAGTTCTTCTCATTTCCCGCCAAAACTACAAGTAGCAACCAAAGCCATGCTGGCAATAATTGTAACCAGCAAATAAACCGCCTAATTTTCGATATGGGTGAAAAATGTGACGGGTACTCTTGTTTTGCTATAGTTATACGAAGTGTTATTTAATGCCATTTTACTTTGGCCTGTGACACATTTCTTGGATGAGTATATATTTTCCAACATTTCTAACACCAGCAGTCTCTGCAATAACCGACCTGGACAGTATTAGAACATCTTTCAGTCCTTCGATGTTTTTAAGCCCTGGTTTTGTCATGTTAATCTTTTCCCCCAAAATTAGGTATTCATGTCTTATCTGTACCAGGAGCCTCCAAGTCCAATACTGGATCTATGTAACGGCATTTTCACAGATCAAGCTATTTTTAGACGAGTTCTTAAATACGATGAGGCTTGCACGAGTGACCATTCTCAATCCCATATGTAATAATTTCTCATGCAAGACTTCATTCGCATCATCACCAGATTCTCGGATCGACCCAAGGCTCTGGGATCCTCTATGAAGGAGAACATGTCCCGTAGGGTTCTTGTAGCCAAAAATTGGCTATTTGGACCTTACGGCGCCTGCTCACTCCTCGTGCTAACGTGAATGCACCATTCAGAGATGCTTTTCATTGTTCTTCAGGAAAACCAGTGAGAAGACACTTTGTTTCGGGGTTCCCCAGAGCTCTTCATGGTCTCCTACTGTACTTAGTTTTTACCCCTTTTTCATATTTTGTACTGTTATGATAAGTTACATTACTTGATAATTCCCTTATCTGTAAAATTATATTTTAATCTAATCTGCAATTCTAACTCAGTAAATTGAGTAATTGTAGTATTTTAATGACAGTGCTTGCTAATTCAAAGGTATTTTTGCGTGGTTTACGAATCTGCGGGAGAAGCAAATCTTCACAAGTGTTATTGAAATCCAAAAAGAAAATTGGGGATAATCACTCATTTTTCAAAGATAATTAATCAACAATATTTGTAAAAGACTTTCAAAATACAAAGTAACGCAATGCGTTCTTTTCCAAATTGCAGCTTAATTATCTCTGGAAAATGTGTGCTTACCTCCAATTTTCTTTTTGGATACCAAGGGCACTTGCTAAGTTCTTGCTTTTTCCACATAGTTTTAAACCGCGTGAAAATATCCCTGTGTTAGTAAAAACCAACAATAGGAAACCCGAGTGTCTCGAGATGCGCAGAACGTACGTGCAATAACAGAAGTAGGCACCGTCCTTAAGGAGGCTCCCTAGAGTTTTAGGGCCGCGCGCAAGCTGGGCACTAGTATGGCGCGTAAAGTCTGAATCGTGCGCGTTTTTCTGATTTTTTTCAGTGACGTCAGCGTGGCCAAATCTGTAAAATTAACTGCTAACGTTCTCGCGTTCCTTTCGGTAAAATGGTTTAAAGATTGGCTCAGTTCTAAGCACACACAGTTCCTATGAAATACGCAAAATTTATTAAAATCTGTCAGAGCTTATCGACTATATTTAGAAAAATGACAAATTACAGAATATTGGCAAAAATGTTTGACCGACCTTAACTTTTTACCTCTTCAAAATGTCAGGCAATATCGTGTCCATAATGTGGCAAAGAATTGAAAAAATCACCGAAGAAAAGTATAAATATTATAAGAAATTTACGTCAAAAATAAGAATATATCTGCCTGTCATTAGATGTGATGTGGCCATGGTAACCGCCGTAATCCAAAAATTGACATAAAAAAATTAGCTTTATTATGTCAGCACGCATACTGGTAAATCTCTCAGGGAAAATTTCAAGGGAAATTAACTAGGTTTCCTTTTGTAACTCGTGCCCTGTAGTAAGGGTATTCGCAAATACTCTAGGGAGCCCCCTTAATATGTAATTAGCACGTACACCTTTACACAGAAGGTCATGCTCATCTTGTACAACGTGGTGAAACAATCTGACATACTACTTGCTTATTTTGGTATTAGAAAATGACGATATCAAGCTGGCTTTTGGGCGACTTCATACTGACAAAGGAACTCCGCAGCTATTCCCAGAAGTATGTAAAGATCACCAGAGCTGATCGAACTCGGGGGAAAGAACTTGTGAGGGAGTACGTAGAAGGTCGGATCATGCAATACTGTAGAGAGCACTCCACATTGCCAATCCTAAGGTTGGTGTATACAGGTAGTGCTTATGAGAGGTTGAAAACAGAGGCCTTCGATGAAGTGGATTTTATGGTAGTACTGGAAACATACTGGTCTCTGTGGAGCGGATCGGAAGTCGATGTGGAGGACACAGGTATACCTGGTTATGTGCGACTTAAGGCACGTGAGGCATCGAAACTTCGTCATTATGCTAGTCCTGAAGGGTATATCAACGCGAAACGGCTCCAGAATGGTTGGTTTTTCAGTCTCATAACCCAAGCCGTAAATTTCTTTAATAAGAACTTCCCGTGCTCTGATGTTTCTTTCATTGCACGCGCCCACGGACCTGCTGTACAGCTGGATCTTATTGAACGAAGAACGAACAAGAGGCTTTTATCGGTTGATCTCGTTGTTTGCTTTAAATCTGAGACTTTTGAAAAAGGTGACTTTTTTGTACCTAAAACGTGTAGCGCTTTCGGTGTTTACGAGCCTGAGCATTTGTGGAGATGCTCCTTTTCACTAGGAGAAAAAGAAATGCTGCAGCGCATGGATAAATACGACAAAGGCTGCAGGCACGAGCTTTTAAGAATCGTGAAAACCATTGTTAACAGGGAGCGGACTTCTCTTGGAAAGCTTGAGTCGTATCACTTAAAGACAGCGTTCATGCACTACATAGAAAAGAAGCGTGAGAACTGGGGCCACCGGAACTCCCTAGGAAAACACTTTGTTGGTTTTCTTGAGGAACTTCAGAGTCATCTGCTGAGTGGTAACCTTCCACATTTCTATTTACGCGATGTAAATCTTTTCGACGATATCAGTCCTGTGATTGTTGAGAAAATGGGAAACCGTGTAGAACGTATCCTTAACAGCGAAGCCAAGATAAAGCAGATTCTCTGTTTTGAGAGTGTTGTGCAATGCGATATCTCATACCTAAGTTTCGGGCTAGAGTTGGTCTTATTGATGTTGGACTTAGTGAGTGCATGCATTTTTTTCATTGTAAAGCTCATCATGATTGTGCTGGGGTTAGCACTGCTGTTGGTAATATTGACGTCAATTAAACATCCTTCAGGCAGTCAGCCAAAAACTTGAACCTCTTAGATCACACGTGAGTAAGTAAAAGCCCAAGATCTACGTTTAGGCGTAATTTTGTAAAAAGAAAGTAACTTATCACAAGGAATATAATTACGCTTGAGAAGTTGCAAAAACAGTTCATTTAGAATTCATTAATTTGTTACACCTATTCATGGCACTCAGCCGAATTGGTGGTCTTCTTTTTCTTTTCATAATATTCGGTTTTAGGTTATGTATGTAAGTATAATTTAGTTATCTACTAGTTGCTCAATATTGTGTATTCAATGCATCTTTTTTACTCCACCGTTTCCACAATTTGATAATTTTTGTAATCATTACTGCATGGTGTTAGTTTTACTATTTTTGCCCTTTATTGTTCTTTTTTATCGATTCTGTACACTATTTACATTGATATACAGTGGAAAATAAAGTATCTATCTATTTGGTAGTCACGGCCCAATGCATATTTCGAACGTATTTCAAATATCCTATTCCTTTTAATTTTTCTTACCACGATCAGTGTACTATTTGTATGTGAAACCTCTTTGCACGGCAATAGAGTTTTTATGTTTTGTCGTGTTTCATTGCTACTGCTGCTGTTGATTGAGCTTGGTTTGGAAGCTGGGGGCACTTGCCTAAATTAAGCTTCATACTTGTCCAATATTCACCAAATGATACGTCCCGGAAATGGAATTTATCGATCCGTTCGAACCGACGAATCGTCGACACTAATCAATTCACTTGTTGACCCGACAAATGCATCTCATTATGAAAGATGATCATGCGGCTTTATCCCACAAATCGAACGAACCTTATGATTCGTGAATCAACAGGGACCTACGTGGGCGATGTCGACGAGAACGAGGCCTCATAATATACCTTTGCTCTACCGTAAGTCATTATTCCATCTCGTTCACGTGTACTATGATGGCGAGGTATTCTAAAGAGGGTGGGAGGCGCGGTGGCCTCATGGTTAGTGCGCTCGACTCCGGATCCAATGGTCCGGGTTCGGGTCCTGGCGGGGGACACTGTGTTGTGTTCTTGGGCAAGATACTTTACTCTCACGGTGCCTCTCTCCACCCAGGTGTATAAATGGGTACCGATGAATTTAATGCTGGGGGTAACACTGCGATGGACTAGCATCTCATCCACGGGGAGTGGAAATACTCCTAGTCGCTTCATGCTGCAGAAACCGGAGATAAGCGCCGGCCTGATAGGCCTTCTAGGCTCGTAGAAGACTTTACCTTAGTTTCTGAGTAAAAATGGACCATAAGAGATTTTCCGTTTCATGCTCACGTCGTCGAAACCTCAATTTGGTGATTTCACGTCGTTCTTACGCAGAGTACCGCAAAAATATTCGCTAAAATGCGTGCCGTCCGTGCAGTACGATTATTTTTTCACTTTTTCAGTAACCAATGGTATTATTGTTTTGTGGCGTTGAGGTTGCCGTAGCCATAGTCGTTTCTTATGCCTGGTTTACACTGCGACATAAGGATAAGGATTACCTAAGTCCACACACAAGAGAAGTGACATTCGCAAGTGCAGTTAGTTCAAGAAAAAAACTCGCTGCGCAGGAGAATGAGGCGAGCCACGTTCCCAAAATGGCCACGAAGTAGAAATTCTTTTCCTTCCATGGGACGTTTTCAACCAACCTCTAGGGACACCAATGACAATAGAGAAATGTACGACTTCTGGTGGACGAAGAAAAGAAGCTAATGAGAGATCTTTTGTTTTCGTCCACCAATATGGCGGCGATGACGTCACGTCAAAGCCTCATATTGCTGCTTACGTACAAGAAGACGACGGCGACAAAAGAGAGAACGAGATAACAGGAAGAGGTCCCGTTGGATAAGGGATATTTTCCGAAAGAGGAAACAACAATGAGACTTTCGTAATATGGTAGGGGAACTGCAACATCTTTCCAGGAAAGATTTTTTGTTTTTCATATCCTTGAAATCATCTTACGATTTGTCTTGAGGGCAGGGATGCAAACCGCTTCAGCAAGTTTCTCGTAAAACATTTTTTCGGACGCCATCTTTGGCATAAAAAAAACAGCTGACAACTCGGTCGTATGCTTCTGCTTATGTTTCATCCGGTTTACCGTGACAATTATGAACGTGACATAAGCATAAGCATGAGGAAATGGAAACGACTCATTTTTCTAATGCTTGTACTTATGTGCTTGTCACTCCGGGTTTACATTGCTGATGCCATGCTTAGGTTTACGCTTATGTCGCAGTGTAAACCCCCGCTTCATTTTAGTAACAGGTGCTAAAATGTTCTTAATCAGTCACGGACAATGAAAATAAACTTTTCTTTTTATTCGATTTTGTAGTTATCAGTGAGTGGAGTCCTAGTGCATGCTAAATTTCTATGGTTCTATTTCTTTTATGCATATAACGTTCAAACGGCGTCAACTTGTTAGTAATATCATTCTGCTTTGATTTTCTCTATAAGTGTGTTCAACATATCTTACCCTTTAAGGCACAGGTACATTTTATATCCAGTTTGTCGACTTTTAGCAGTACTCCTAACGCAATCTTCATTGCGTTTTGATTTCTTTTTCTGTTTGAATCCCCAATAGCCAATCAGAACGCTCATTTTACAAAATAAACCAATCATTTTGCCGGAAAGTTATAGACAATGCTGTCTCTTTGTGTCATGATTTGGTCACGCTCTGAAATAAACACTTTCTTTGGCGTTGAATATTGTGGTAAAAAACAAATCGAGTACAGAAAACGCTGAACCACTTTCGATTACGTCTAGATTCACACCAATTTTTTTTCAGTTGTCTACCGATGAAGAATCAAATGCCAGTGTATCACGTTGAAAATATGAGCAAGCACGAGCTCTGATTGGTCAATCTTTAATAGTAGGCTATTTAATAATTATCCTGCGAAATCGCGCTGAATATCGCCTGATACTTAGCCGATGAGGCCGTAGGCCGAGTTGGCAAAAATCAGGCGATATTCCGCAAGATTGAGCTGGAGAATTGTTTTATCATTGAACACATTGATGACAAAGCACAAATTTTTTACGTTATTGGAAAAAAAAAATGGAAAAACTACCATTTTTCTCCGCAACACAAAATTATGTATATCGCAGGATATCTTATTATAACCCACCTATGAATTTTCGGGCGATTTTATTGGCTAATTTAAATACGTAACGTGGTGCAAACTCACTTGACAGTTATCACGCAATAACCCCCTTTTGCGTGGATATTTGCCCTGCGAAATGCTGTAGCGATCATTTGTGTTGAAAAGAAACAAAGTCGGCGGGAAAAAGGTGGCAGAAGAGTTTTTATTTTACATGGAAGAAAAACAAACTCGTTTCCTGGAGTCTAGTGGTAGTCACATGAAAAAGCTGGTCCCAAATGCTGTTCCGGAAAGTACAAGAAAGTCAACAAACCATACTGGGCTCAAAATTTCGTATTTGACCTCGAAGCTTCGCTTCTCGGCCAAATATTTATTTTTCGGACAATCTCTCAGCCGCGGACATGATCAGCCGACATACCAGCTGCAACCCTGCCAGCAGAGCCTTTCTTTACTCGACGAGAAAGAAAGAACTCTGCAGAACTCGTGTTAAGTCTTTATTGAGTATGTTTAAGCCGTTGTTTGGAGACAGTTTCAAATCCAGGCCGAGTCGCCTGAACGCCATATTGATTTTCGTTCTGAAGTCTCGATTTTGACCTTCGCCTTGTCAAAAGTATGATGAGCCCGTTGCTTAAACCGGTTTGACCGGAGTGACTAGCCCAGGAACTTGGGCTCCGGCAACTTAAAGACTTGATACGATTTCTGCAGAGCCTCTCTTGCTCGCCCCCTCGTGAGTTTTAGAGAGGCTCTGCTTCGCGCAGGGTAACCAGCCGCCAGAAGGGGTTTACTGATTTATCAAATATCCTACGCTAGTAGATTTGCCAAAATATAGAAAAGAAATTTTCCAACTTAGCAAAAATGTAAAACTTGATGACCTTCAACTGTGGTCTTGAGGTTAAAATGCCAAACTTTCTCGTCGTTACCCCTGAAGCGTCATTAATGGATGAAATTACTGCCTTAACAGATTAATACAGTGTTAACTTTGCAAAATGGCTTGTAACAAGAGAAAATGATTTTCTCGTGCATGTTATCTTGCCGGTAGTTCAAACGCTTTTCATTCGGGTTGTGAATCGTATCACTTCACTCTCCACAAACTTTTGTAAGCAAAACGACTACTTTTGCTCTTAAATTTGAACGTTCCCTTCGTGATTTAGTTTTTGTCATTCTCGTCACCAGAGCCTCGGATCGACCCAAGGCTCTGGGAAACTCTGAGTCGGAGAACATGCACTGTAGGGTTCTTATAGGCAAAAATTGGCTATTTGAACCTTACGGCGCCTGCTCACTCCTCGTGCTAACATGAATGCACCAATTAGAGAGGGTTTCTTCACGAAAACCAATGAGAGGACACTTTGTTTCAGGGTTTCCCTCGGTCAAGAGAAGAGCTCTGGGGTCGAGAATGAGTTTTAGTTTATTCGTGAAAGTTTCTCAAATTTAGACACGCTTTTCGTTTGGATCTGGAAAGCCGTTTCCTGGTAAGTAAAATCACCTTTTATTCTGCTTCTCGAGCTGAGCTGCCATCTTTGTAATTATCCATGATCAGAGTCTTAGAAAAGCGTATGTGAATCCTGGTCGGAACATTTCAAACAGCAATACTGGGGTTTCGTACTCGACTGTTTCGTTTTCGATGAAGAAATTATTATGGTCATGCCGTCGGTCAAAATCAAAGAAAACACGAGCTTTGCATATGAAGGGGCGGGGATGCTCGTCGAAATTTTTGAATAAAACCACTAAAAGAGACCATTATGGGCGTAGCCCAGGCGTTTTTAACCCTAAAAGAGACTTTATTCAAAACCTATCAAATATTTTCGCGTGCGGCAGAGAACGCAAACCTAAATTTGTGGGTGTCTTGTGATTTGAAAGGAGTGCTGTGCTGCTATAGCGAAACAAATTGAGTTGCATTTGGACACAAATTTGCCTCGCTTTCATTCCTAGCCTCACTTTTTTAGAGGCCACAGACACATTTGCCTCACTTTAATGTTGATCTCTGTTTGGCTTCTGTGACGGTAATTCTGAGACACCGTTTTGGTTTGGATTTTGAAAGCCGTTTCCTGGTAAGTAAAATCGCCATTTATTCTTCTCTCGAGCTGTGCTGTCATGTTTGTAATTATCCTTGGTCAAAGTCTTAGAAAAGTGTGTGCGAATCCTCGTCGGAATATTTCAAACAGCAATGCAGAGGTTTTGTACTCGACTGTTTCGTTTTCGATGAAGAAATTTCATTACAGCTTGTAATTTCGGTCCAGAACAAGCTATCATTGTGGCTCGATGTTAATTATTTGAAAGACGCGAGAACTCTCCATTCAGGAGGTGAATCCTAGCAACACATGTGGTCATCATATTGAAATATGTAGTCATGTTAGTGGCGTACACGGTCCAGTTAAGGAGTGATACACGATTTCTACGAAACGTGTTCAGTTGGGAAGTACCATTTCTTTGACTTTATTTATTACATGGCTTCCTGTTTCCTGAGGTCAGTGTAAGTCAGTAGCATATTGGCGTATGTTAAATATTAGACAGTTCTCCCTACAACAGTCAGTTCATTTTGTTGTAAAATTATAGAGCACGATATGAAAGTGAAGTTTATAGGTAGTTTTGACCTAACGCCATCGACGCCATGTTGGTGGACGAAAACAAAAGATCTCTAGTTGTACGCTAGCTCCTTTTGTTCGTCCACTAACACTTGCACATTACACCGTTGTTATCAGTGTCTCCAGAGATTGGTTGCAAGCAACCTATAGAGGTCCTGTCCATGGATCACAAGAGAATACTTTAACACTTCTGCACATTACACCGTTGTTATCAGTGTCTCCAGAAATTGGTTGCAAGCAACCTATAGAGGTCCTGTCCATGGATCACAAGAGAATACTTTAACACTTTTGCACATTACACCGTTGGTATCAGTGTCTCCAGAGATTGGTTGCAAGCAACCTATAGAGGTCCTGTCCATGGATCACAAGAGAATACTTTAACACTTCTGCACATTACACCGTTGTTATCAGTGTCTCCACAGATTGGTTGCAAGCAACCTACAGAGGTCCTGTCCATGGATCACAAGAGAATACTTTAAAACTTTTGCACTTCCTCAGTGCCTAAAAGGCAGGTAAAACGCACTCTATTAATCTGCGATTACTCCTAGTTATATTTCTTCGACTGTAACCCTAAACGACACTTTCACTGCTACATATGAGGGACGTTTTGCCCAAAACACCCTAAGAGAGATGATAGTTCAAACGCTTTTCATTCGGGTTGTGAATCTTATCACTTCACTCTTCATCGACAAATAATACGGTGAGTACTTTTAAATTCTCCAAAAACTTTTGTAAGCAAAACGACTACTTTTGCTCTTAAATTTGAACGTTCCCTTCGTGATTTAGTTTTTGTCATTCTCGTCACCAGAGCCTCGGATCGACCCAAGGCTCTGGTAAACTCTGTGTAAGAGAACATGCGCTGTAGGGTTCTTATAGGCAAAAATTGGCTATTTGAACCTTACGGCGCCTGCTCACTCCTCGTGCTAACATGAATGCACCAATTAGAGACGGTTTCTTCACGAAAACCAATGAGAGGACACTTTTTTCAGGGTTTCCCAGAGCTCTTCTCTCCCTCGGTCAAGAGAAGAGCTCTGGGGTCGAGAATGAGTTTTAGTTTATTCGTGAAAGTTTCTCAAATTAAGACACGCTTTTCGTTTGGATCTGGGAAGCCGTTTCCTGGTAAGTAAAATCACCTTTTATTCTGCTTCTCGAGCTGAGCTGCCATCTTTGTAATTATCCATGGTCAGAGTCTTAGAAAAGTGTATGCGAATCCTGGTCGGAATATTTCAAACAGCAATACGGGGCTTTCGTACTCGACTGTTTCGTTTTCGATGAAGAAATTATTATGATCATGCCGTCGGGCAAAATCAAAGGAAACTCGAGCTTTGCACATGAAGGAGCGGGGATGCTCGTCGCAATTCTTGAATTAAACCACTAAAAGAGACCATTATGGGCGTAGCCCAGGCGTTTTTAACCCTAAAAGAGACTTTATTCAAAACCTATTAAATATTTTCGCGAACGGCAGAGAACGCAAACCTAAATTTGTGGGTGTCCTGTGATTTGAAAGGAGTGCTGTGCTGCTATAGCGAAACAAATTGAGTTGCATTTGGACACAAATTTGCCTCGCTTTCATTCCTAGCCTCACTTTTTTAGAGGCTACAAACACATTTGCCTCACTTTAATGTTGATCTCTGTTTGGCTTCTGTGACGGTAATTCTGAGACACCGTTTTGGTTTGGATTTTGAAAGCCGTTTCCTGGTAAGTAAAATCGCCATTTATTCTTCTCTCGAGCTGAGGTGTCATGTTTGTTATTATCCTTGGTCAAAGTCTTAGAAAAGTGTGTGCGAATCCTCGTCGAAATATTTCAAACAGCAATGAAGAGGTTTTGTACTCGACTGTTTCGTTTTCGATGAAGAAATTTCATTACAGCTTGTAATTTCGGTCCAGAAC
>NC_090887.1:6174722-6179722 GCF_036669925.1 Montipora capricornis
TGCAGTTGTTGTTGTTGTTGTTGCATAGATCAAATCGGCTAACTCAATGTTGTACCCAATTCAAATCTCCTGGGGTTAAGATTCTTTCTGTATAGTACAATGTACTTGCATTATAATGTAGCATTCATGTTTAAATGCTATTGATTTAAATGTCTTGGAACAAAGCATTTTATTCCCAAAGGGTTTGAATTGGGTACAACATTGAGTTAGCCAATTTGGTCTATTCAGGGAGTAATCATTCTACATAATTAGCTATACCCTTTTCTGAATACAGTGTACTTGGACGTCCATTCCAGCTCTACAGCACAATTAACTTATTTAACAAGGGCGATCCATTAAGCTTAAATAGTTTTCTAACATGTGGCCCTTGTAATAGGCTGTGGGTCGATTCTGTTGAGAGAGGAAAACTGATCTACCAGTGAGGACAAAAGCCCTGAAGTCAAGTTGAGATGTACTGTAAACTCAGCCAATATACAGTCAAAGAGATAGGAGGCGTGTTTCATGACCAATGTGCCTGCCTGACTCCCCAGAGTGTACAGCCTGGGAAATTCCTGGATGGTCACCCATCAGGGTATTAAGGACGGTGCCTACTAATTAACAATATTTTTGCCCGGTGTGTGATTATGCAGGAAATGTAGATCTTGACAAGTGTTATTGAAATCCAAAAAAAAAATTGGGGGTAACCAGGCATTTTTCAAAGATAATTCATGAATAATATTTGTAAAAAGCTTTAAAATACAAAGCAATGTATGGCGTTCTTTTTCAAATTGAGGCTTAATTATCTCTGAAAAATGCGTGGTTACCCCCAATTTTCTGTTTGGATACTAAGAGTACTTACTAAGATCTACTTTCTCTGGATAGTTTTAAATCGCACAAAAGTATCCCTGTATTAGTAAGCATCACCAATAGGAAATCCGAGTACATGTATCTCAAGATGCGCAGAACATATGCGCAATAACAATATAAGGCACCGTCCTTAAACCACTCCAACAGAACATAACTTTATGGCAAACAGAATGGTTTTTTCTTTCCTTTGGGCAAGATGTATCTCTAACTGTTACAGCTACTGTACTTGCATTTTTCAACTAGAATCAGAATAGCCAGAAACAAAAGGAAAATAATTTATTTTAATTATAATAAAATAATTATTATTGTGTATTGTATGACTTTTATTGATGACAAGTATTTGTTGTGTAAGTTTTATATCTTTCAACAGATTTACAGGCATCTACCAGTTGCAAATTTCAGTGACTTGGATGAGAACGTTTCTAGGAGAGATCTTAAATACGCTGTTATCAACCTTATTGATTCAGAGGTTTGTGCAAATTAACCACAATCACCGTGTGTGTATTTATCATAGTGTTTGACATTATTTTGTAGTAGAATGCAACCTAGTGAGTAGACATTTTTGGTACCAAGGTGTGCCTTGATTTGTGGTTAGTAGAGTGTAGGAACTCTAAATGTTTCATGTATCTGACAGTCATTAGGGTTGCACAGAAGATAATTATTGTGCACCTCCTCCAGTCAATTAAATTATTTTTGTCCCCTCTAAATCATGACAAATTCTTGTTCTTGATCCATGGGAAGATTAATCTAATTATTATTATTAAGTGCAATGTCATGTATGACGTTTATACATGATAATAATTATTATTATGCTAATTTGTGTTGATAAAAATAATTTATCTGTTAACTCTCACTTACAACCATAATTGCTTTATGAAATTTCTCTGGAAAATGAGACCCTTTTTGTAATAAAAATTGTTAGTATAATTTTTGTTTTAATGATAATTTCGAAATGATAAAGATTATGCTGCATGGGTGATTTGGCTTGGACATCCAGTTGTGTGTACAGGATAATACCAGTATTTTCAGTACTGAACACCAAAAATATTGCCATGTGATTGCTTTGAGGTCTTATTACACATGCATGTGTTTTGCTTAGATTCAAATGTCAGCACCAGATTATGAGATGCTTCATGACGAGTATAGTAATCTGCAGCTACACTGCTGGAACAAGTTCTATAGCTATGTGGTACAGTATCACCAGGTAAGAATTAATTTTTGTTTAAATAATAAACTTTATTATTCCACTATTATGCCATTTTATGATAATACACTGCAGTGTCCGGTTTGACCGGTTTAGAACAGAGCAAATACAGTTGGAATGGGAGTTTTTCAATGAAAGAAATTGTTTTCAACAAGATGCAAAGCCTGAGAATTTAGCTTGTCATCGCTTGTCACTCGTCATTTTGTTTAATATGCAATCAAATAAAGATCTTTGGTTGGCTTTTTGTGCTGTTTACATCATTTGCACGCACCCTGAAGGGCAGATGATGCATTTTTTCCAAACACTCTTACCAAATGAAATTGAAGCAAAATAACACCTTTTTGTAGTGGAATAATAAATCTCTTATTCGATGGTTTAAACGTGTAATAATGCTTGTGGACATTTTGCTCATTGCTCGTATACTACTCAACTCGCAAAATATCTGCGCTTATTATATTTTAAACCATCAAAGTTTACATATTAAAAATAGAATTCAAAAGTTGTGTATATTAATAATTTGTTTGTTCTTTGGTCTTTGTCAGGTTACCAATAAAGCCATTGGTATTTTTACTGATGCCAACACAGGCTTAGTCAGTTTAATCAGAAAGGTGAGCTTTTCTTTCTTAAAAGAGATATAAAATAATTTATTCATTGGTGTTACATGACTGTATACATACATTTTGTATTCTGGGAACCTATCATTCACTGTCGCCATCGTCATCATCATCGTCATTACCAACCACCACCACCAGGACAAGTACACTTAAGGCACTTGTCAGAAATTAGCAGGGGGGAGGGGGGTGGAGATTTGCAGTAAAGCGGCAAAAATAAAATGACCCTTTCTAGGTAAGGGATTGAACTTTCTTGGCCCTCCTTTGGAACTCATCCTAAAATTCTCTGAATGAATGTGTACAAGTACAAGGAAGGTTATGTTTTTGCAAATGTTGGCTGTGTAGCACTTCATATTACCCTCCAACAGTTAATTCTGTTTCAAGAAAGTGCTACATGTAGCCAATGTTTGCAAAAACGTAACCCTTCCTTGTACTTGTACATGTTCATTGCCGTGAAAGTGACATCTTAAATTCCAGGACCTGCTCCCTTCAGACCTTGTAGCTCAGTACCTGGTACTGCTCCCTTCTGACCTTGTAGCTCAGTCAGTAGAGTAGTCACTGTGGTGATCTAACCCAAAGGTTGTGGGTTCAATTCCCACCCTGATCAGAGTTTGGGTCCAATTCCATTGGTAGCTCACATGGTTTACATGGGTAGAAAATTAGCAGTTCACATTACCCTCCAATACATGTAGTTAATTCTGTTGAAATGTAAGTGCTACACAGCCAACGTTTGCAAAAATGTAACCCTTTCTTTTTACTTTTAAATTAATTCAGTTGCCTCATGCATTGCATGCATAGCCAGTTGCCGTACGTTGGTTGCTGTGTTTGTATAATATTATTACATGAAGTGTTAGCTAGGAGGTCATTGATGGAAGCATGTCAACATTTTTATTTCAACTATCAATACCATAATGAAAAACATATAAACTATTAATATTATTTATTATTATTATTGTTCTTTTTATAGGACATGCTGTCGTTTCTTAGACCATGTGATGTTTTTGAACAGCTTCACCTTTCCGTTGAATCTCTTGATGTCAGTCTTTTAGCTCAAGAACCTTTTGCTGGTAAATAATAATGGCAATAATTTCCCAATTAATTCAATTATTGGGAGACATGTACTAGTAAGAACATACATACATGTACATGTATCTCTTTAAGAGTAAAATTATTGCATCTCATGAGAAATGTGTGGACATGACAACTTTTTCCTATTACATGTATATCTCTCAGGTAGTACAGCATGCTAAATTTAAAATTTAGATAAAATGTTATCTACAGTAGCAAGTTTTTCATGTCGTTTCTGTTACATAAACTTGTAAAATGTTTTGAATCTTGCAAGCAACTATTTCAAACAGTCAAGAAGATTAAAGTTTTTCGGATTTTGACATGGCAATCTTTGTGGCAGTTGAACCTTCCACTTGACTTCAACTGGTTTCCTTGCGTGTGTGCTCAGAGGTATTATAATAATAAAGTTCTTACTAACCTTGTTTTTTCGGTCCATACTATAAGCTACGGATCCTCATTTTTCCAGTTGATTTATGGCCCGTGCGCTTGGGCCATAAATGAACGGGAAAAAACTTGGTCTGTAACTTACAGTACGGACCTCAAACTCGGTTAGTAAGAGGTATTTACTGTATGCAGTACTGTATTGATTTCTTTTACTTTGTGTCATTTTGTAGAGAAAACCTTGAAAACGTCCTTCATAGACTTTTGCAATGTCCTACAACTTGTTTCACACGAGGTAACTTGTAAATGTAAAGATTCTCTTTGCGGTATTGCCTATGCTGGAGTTGCTTGAATTACACGTGTAGCAAAGTTAATTAAAAGTGAAGAAAGTGGCTTTACAGTGTACTACGTACGAAAACCACTGATCTGTGGAATGACCCTGATTTACCGAATCATTGCCCTGCCCACTTTCGTTAAACATTTTGATGAAATTCCTTTCCCACGGGCTTAACAACCGCAACAACGGAAAAACACATTTTCAAAATTTATCTCTGTTTTCTTTGGCAATCTCGGAGAAACTTCCCACGAAGAAACCTGTGGTAAAGTCTCCCCCTTTTCCGATATTAATGCATTGTATAATCTTTATTCTCAAGTCTTCTCCGAGAGCTTTTCCACGATTATAGAGCCTTCTATACACGCTCAGTTCTGCCAATACAATGTACCTCTTAAGAATTTGAACTATTTCCAAGCGAAAGTAGGCGGGGCAGTGACACCTAAATTCCCAGCCATTCCACAGATCAGTGGTTTTCGTAGAAAGATGTTGGTAGTTTTTTGTTGAGTCACGTTTATAGCAGGAGTGAACACATCCTACCAGCCCTCTACCAATGTTG
>NC_090887.1:6182222-6207222 GCF_036669925.1 Montipora capricornis
CACCTGGCAGCAGTCATACTCAGTCTGACGAAGCAGTCAGTACAATACATACTTGTACCAATTCATAGTACATTCCAAAGAGAGTGCAAATTTTATAACGTGTTGCAACTGACAATTGAGTTCCAATGAATAGATCCATAACAACCTGCAACGTTGAACATGTGGCCCCCTGCTCAACACTTGGGGCACCCCCCTCCCACAGCCCTTGCATGAAACGCTGCTGGCCAGCAATGTCTCAATTTTAACTTATAGTTTTAAGGAGGGAAATGGCTGTTCGTCAATTTCTTGCACACTTAATTGCCAACTTGAGAAAATCTTTATCAGTTGATCATGCATACTGCGTGCTCAAGATCTGTCTTAGTTCATACAGATAACCACATCTTTTAGCCGATGTCATCAGGCAGTTGGCATTGAAAAATAATAGTCTCAGAATAATAATTATTACTGTTGCCAGCTGTAATTATGATATTAATACCCAGGGATCCAGAGTAATATTTAATGTCCAAGAAAATGCTATGCAGGCTTAAACAAGGTTCTCAGTTGAAGATACCATTGAGAGGTATTTTTCTGTCCTCAGTGCTTCACTTGCTTGACAGCATAGCATTCTCTCTGACCTTGGATGAAATTCCTCAGAAATGCTAGTGCCCATGTATGAATTTTTGAAGCTATAAACAGGGGTTTCAATAATGTTTGAAGTAGATGCCTGGGCTAATCAATTTAAGCAGCAGTCACTCTTGTCTTTTACTAGGCTTTGATTGAAAATCAAGGAAGAGTAGCCGCTGGTGGCCCGCAAAATCCCTGTATAAAAATCATTAACTTAAAGTTAATAATAAAAATATAATTCTTATTGAAAAAGTGTGCAAGAATTTTTCTTTTTTCAGTTTGCACAAGGTCAGTGGTGTTTTCAAATGTCTTGATTACTTGCTTCGAGGATTGGACATTCAGGGGGTTGTAAAGGATGCAAAGCCAGATGCTGGTATGAGCAGATGACTGTTAACAGATCAGTATTTTGAGAAAAGCATTTTTATCATGGTGTTGCAGTACTTACCCCTATCACCCCTGAAACACTGCTCCATTGACGAGTAAAATCGTCTGGCGTTAGACAGAGCAAAAAAAATCTATAACTATCAGTCGTAAGAGGAAAAGGGGTTACTTAATAAATTCTAATGGATCATTAAAAGAAAATCACGGCACAAGGACTGAGACCATCACTGTAACTATTATTCAAATGTATCACAAGAAAGAACTGCCCAGCAGCTTCTGTCTGAATGGTTTCACTTTAGGATTTCATCTATAGACCAGGGCAAGTTTATTACAGTGTACATGTACTCCCAGTGTATTCACCATAATAAACAGCACCACTGCAAAGTATTGCTCAGTAGCTTTCATGTGACATTTCATCCAGACTGGAGAGTTAGAACCACCTTGTACAGCATAATAAATAGCACTACAGGAAAGTACTGATTTCCACAGACTTAAAAATATAGAACCACCTTGTACATGTATGGCATAAAAAACAGTAGTACCACAGGCGACATCCTTCATTGTGTCTTTTATCCAGGAAAAGATTGCTTCCGAATTTTTCAGATTGTGCCAGGGAAGGGCTGAAATTCAGCGTGTCATTATGCCAAATGTATAAGTGCTGACTACTTATCCTCATCGGGCCCATGAGGACTCTTAAGGCCGGCCAGAAGATTGCGCCATCCATCCCGGTCTGCCGTCGATGCGACCACAGGCCCCCACGAATGCCATCCCAGGTGGTTTCTTTCTTTCTCCACAGTTCTTCTCCACGTTTCTCTCGGCCGCCCTTGCCTCCTTTTACCTTCAGGTGCCCACGTTAGTGCAGTCCTCGAGGTGTGACTAGGACTAGTCCTCATTATTATAGTATGTGTGCTGACACTCCCCACTAAAGCTGGAAGGATGCAATAACTTGGTACATGTAGCTTTAACTCAACTTGACACTAATTAATTTGGTGTTGTTTATATCGTAGGCTGGTCGGAAGCATATCATGCGATGAGCTGTAGTCATCTTTTTAGCAGTGAACTTTCCTTGTCTCTACTTTCCACATCTTCTCGCCAAATGATTTCATCCCGCATGTCTATTTGCAAACAGCTCTTGGTGCTGCTTAGTTTGATGACAAAGCTTAATATCAATAAGGTAATTAAATAACAAATTATTTACTAAATTCATGTTGCCACGTTTGATGAAAGATCATGGAAATAAATTTTATGATAATTCATAGCTGCAGTGTTCTCAGTTGAACCCGTAACGCATGTCACCTGTCACGGTTGTTTTTTTTTTTACGTGTTACAGCTTTCAAACCGCCTTGATCAGTAGATGAATGTGTCAATCAGTAAATAACTGTTTCAGTGTCATGGCTTCAAAAATAGCACAGCAAATGGCTGCTCAAAATTATATCATTTGAGAATCGTTTTATAGTACAAGACAGTACAAAAAGCCGCAAAAATATCAAGTCTTCTCGCAATAGGGAACTAATTGGGAACACTGTACATTGAAATCAAATCGGATGTTTAAGTTTTTGAGGAGAGGGGAAAAACAGAGTTCCCAGAGAATAAATGTCATGAAGCAGTGTAGAGAACAAACCAATACTTCCAACAATGCAATAATTGAGATTGGTGGTGATAACCGCGCACCGGTGGCTCAGTTGGTTGAGCACCGGGCTGTCACACGGGAGGTCGTGAGTTCAACTCCGGCCGGACCAACACTCAGGGTCTTAAAATAACTGAGGAGAAAGTGCTGCCTTTGTAATTACATCTACTCTCTAGTCTTCTCGGATAAGGACGATAAGCCGGAGGTCCCGTCTCACAATCCTTCGATGTTTATAATCCTGTGGGACGTAAAAGAACCCGCACACTTGTCGTAAAGAGTAGGGAATGTAGTTCCCGGTGTCGTGGTCTGGTCTTTCTGGTCTGGATAGGGTAGGGTGGAGCACCTCGCATAGGACCTCGAGTCCTGTTCGTGCTCCTTCCCTCTGGGCAGGTTTGCCCAGTAGAAGAGACAAACCAGATGTCTCGTAAAACAAATATAGGAATAGGGGCATTGTCTTTGTACCAATACTGTACATCATGGATTTTTAACAATACCCACTTGGGAAGTCAGTATGGATTAGCGTTATCAACCGTGCCTTCCACCTCTGCGACACGGGTTCAGCCTGAGGTCGTATGTGGGCTGAGTTTCAGTTGATCTCAATCAGACTCCAGGTACTTCCTCCCCTTTCAAAATAGACTCTCAGTCAACTACATGGGCATCTGGGTGTGGGCGGGTACCCTTCCCTTTCATTGTTCAAAGTGAATGAATAAAGTTGGTATTATAATGTTTACGTTTCTCACCATACAGATTATTAGTGTACTGGGTACATGTAGAAGATCCACTAGGTGGAGTACAGTGTACAACCAGTCCTCTATGCATCTACATGTAGAACAGATTAGAAATCTCTTAAAGATAAATGTACATGTACATGTATAATTATGCAGAGGCCTGGACAGATGTCTTTTGCAAGGTCTTTTATAATAATAAATTCTTATTGTTATTATTATTATCATCATCCTCGTCATCATCATCATCATTATTATTATCAAGTGCTGGATCTGACCTGTCAAAAGTAAAATCAATTGATAATAATTTTTTTTTTTTGTAGATTGGTTTAGATGTCAGAACAGCCACAGAGGTGTCATCTGTTTACATTCCGCAAACGGTGTCACTATTGAGTTCATACGTTGCTTTACACTGGATCATGGAGCAATTAACCTTGCCCACACCATCTAATGCTGTGTAAGTTTTTTTTCCAGTAGGCAGATTCACAATCTTAGTGAAAATGGTAAGACAGTCTTTGTCTTTTAATTAATATAAGTGAACTGATACATTATAATTTTATTTATTTGCTCACAAATAAAATTTTATGCGACAATTGAACCATGTATTTACATACATGTACACTGTAATGATTTTACCCATTGGGCGTGGAAAGGCTGGGAGATTCGTACTGAGGATACTGTTTTGAATTTTGAATCTGCAATGATGTGCACATAATGTTGATTCACAAATCTTCGTACATGTATCATGGATGTTATAAATATAATATATAAATATAATCTCGTTTGTTAAGGGAACACGTCCAAATATCGGCATCGGGTCGCCGATGCCGATCAATCGGGTGCCGATTTTTTCCGATTCCGTTTTCAATCGGTACCGATATTATCGGTACCAAATGAAACGGAATCGGCAACGGGTCAAAATTCTTCATCAGGCCAATTAACAGAAGTCATCAAATCTTGACTTATATCTGTCAGCGTTTACCAAAGGGTTGAAATCGTCGGTCACGCTACGTTACTGACAAAAATTATATCGGGCAATGTTTATGTCCACAAATGCAAAGCGTAAATGATCGAGGTGAAGGTAAATGATCGCAGTCGAGGTGACTGAATTTCATGAGCAGTCAGCAAATACAATAATCATTGATTGCATTGACACACAAGGGGTTAGGGGTTTAACCCATCAAATGAAGTAGAAATAAGATAATAGTTATTGAAGTCTGGATAATACAGTTTAACTGTAAACATGAATAAATATTGTTTGCTATTAAAGTTAGAATTAAGTTAACAAAATTAGGGTATTGCTGTGTTCACATATGTATATTAAGACACATTTGTGTATGGGCAGGACCCCAAATTTTGACGACATTTTTCTTTTAAAAAAAGTTGCTTTTTTAAAAGTTAGCCTGTAAGAAGGTGGCTTTCTCTATGATGTTTAATTTTCTTGGACTGTGAAAGGTGCTGGAGATAAATGTTTCAGTTGATACAAAACGTTTAAATTTCAAGATTGACAGAAATGTTGACTCAGTATGATTCATGGATTGAACCATCATCTTTTAGCCTTCCGGATGTTCGTTTTGGCTTCATTTAACAAAGGCACATGTATCAAAGCTATACTTGGGAATTAAGAATTTGCAAATTAATTTATTTGAGGATTTCCACTTATTAAGAAATGTAAACATTATTATGAGGATGTTAGTTCAATTAACCATGTATAGTCCACACTAAAATTTATTTTGAAAAGTAGTGCAGCCTATATAATATACATACATGAACAAAATTAATATCATGGTAGTTTATTTGCACTATGGAGAAGATTGCAAGCAAAATCATATCTGTTCAATTTTTGTTATCAGTGAATCAAACTTAAAACAGTTAGCAGCTCTGGAAATAAATGAGGGCATGGATTCAAAGACAGGTTTAGGTAAGACATGAGATTGTGATATTACATGTAAATCCTTCGTTTTGTTGGCTGTATCCCTAAAAAGAGCACGTGACTATTATTTTTCAGCCACTTATTACAATCAAAGACATGTAGTTTTGCTCAAAGTTAGCCAAGTGTTGCCTACAAATGACCTTAAGAACATTGTCCTGGTCTCCTTTTCTCTGATTTTCAAGAAATAAACTTATGGAAAAACACTGTCAGCTCCACCTTTGACACTAAAAACTACTGTTAGTAACAGAAAATTACAGAGTTGTTTTCTACATTGCAACAACTCATTGTAGAAATAATAATCATTATAATGTAGATTTTTTTGTTTATGTGACCACTCAACCACTAATGTTTGAGGTTTTGAATTAAATTGTAGCAGCAACTATCTTGTAGCAGCAGAACTGGTT
This sequence comes from Montipora capricornis, assembly GCF_036669925.1. Lineage (NCBI taxonomy): Eukaryota > Metazoa > Cnidaria > Anthozoa > Scleractinia > Acroporidae > Montipora > Montipora capricornis. The sequence continues at coordinate 6,187,896 of NC_090887.1, forward strand.
TTTAAATGTCACTATGATACAAAGCTGCTACTCAAAAATGTATCCATCACTTGCTGGCAATCAATCCTATCGTTTTGAAAGAAATTTATTTTGCTTTTGTTGGAAGTAACCCACTTTTATTACAACAGCTAAAGGACATTTTGACAGGTTCCTTTCTATTTTAGCCATCTGGAACGATCAAAAGAACATGTTCATTACAAATTATGTTGTTGTTACATGTACTGTAAATGATTTTTTTGAGGCATTGCTTCAATATCTACCTCTCTTCCAACAGATGATCCTTCCCTTACTGTTGGTGAATTGTTTCTGAGTGGCATTGGAGGAACACAGTTGCGAGGACACCTGGCCCATGTCATCAAGACTTCACAGGAGATGCAAGATGAAGCTCCAGGCCTTCTGTGGTCAACATTTTTTAACCAAGGGGTTTACACCTTGCTAGACCTGCTGTATCCTTGATATTAATAAACTTTGACTGCAATATCAACAGAATGATTACCAGAAAGTGCTTCACTAAATTTTCAATGATATCCAACATGCAGAGTGTCCCATTAAGGGCCCACAGACTGATTTTTTTGTGCGTAAAAATGCTAAGGAAGTGAAATGTTACTTCCGGTGACTGACGTCATTATATCACTCACAAGCAAAAATCACTCAGCACTAACTATTGTTTCCATCGAAGGTTTTCCTCGCCCTTCCTCACGCTCGTTCTCAGATCAACTGCGCATGTGTAAACGAACTGACTTCTGGTTTGAGAAAAAGCTAAATTTCTGGCGGTCTTTAAATTTAATTAATTTTCTTGTATATGGCACGTTTCACCCCCAAATGTAGAATATAGCTAAGCATTGATTTTTTCCAAATCATCTTTTTTGAAAATGGTATGGGTATTTCATTATTTCAAAATAAAAAGAAAGCCATGCATTGGTTGGATGCAAAAAGCAATTATACAAATTATCAAACCACTGATTAAATACCCAAATTGCATAACCATGGGCGTGGCATGATGACGTCATATTTAGGGTCATTCCTTGTTACGTTAGTATATTAGTATGTTCGGTTCTTATTCATCCCTTGGTACGTTAGTACTAAGTATGTACGGTTCTTATTCATTCCTTGGTACGTTAGTATGTTAGTACTAAGTACGTTCGGTTCTTATTCATTCCTTGGTACGTTAGTACAAAGTACGTACGGTTCTTATTCATTCCTTGGTACGTTAGTACATTAGTACTAAGTACGTACGGTTCTTATTTATTCCTTAGTACCTTAGTACGTTAGTACTAAGTAGGTATGGTTCTTATTCATTCCTTGTTACATTAGTACGTTAGTACTAAGTACGTTCGGTATATTTTGTCTTGATCTACCCTCAAGTGCGGTTGTTCCAGGTTGTGATTTCTGTTAATGTGCCAGACATTTGATGATAAACTGCAGTTCTATGAATGAGTGTATTACCTGTAAATTAACCTTTTTGTTAAACTGCAGTTTGCCTTAACATCTGAATCACAGCTGGCCATCCCGACAGAGTGCACTCTTCCCAGAATTCTTGCTCTCCAGTCATCAGTACATTCACCTTCAAGAATATGCTAATCTGATTTGTTATTGGTGTGACACCTGTCAATCATCGTGGCATTTCTTGGTAGGCCAATCACATTTGGTGTTAGGAGAACACCAAAAGGCCTTGGGCTACTTTTTGAAGGCTGCAAGGGGAGTTGGTACGTGTAATTTCATCTTTACAATGCTATTTCTATAGGATATCACATGATTTCGAGTGCAGTTGGAATAAATAAGCACAAGTACATTTTTTCAAAGATAATTAATTTGTAGTCTTTGAAAAAATTTAGTGTTTATTTATTCCAAATTGCACCAGAAAAATCATGTGAATACTCATTAATAATACAGTCACATGAAAAAATTTGAGATGGTTAAGCAGAAGAAACACATGCGTGTCATGAAATCAGAGAAAAATTGCGCCATTCAGGGGCGGGTTGCTCAAAGCCTGGTTAGCGCTAACCATTGGTTAAGAGGTAGGAAAACCTATCAGCTTCCATGGTATTTAACCCTGGTTAGCACTAATCACGCTTCAAGCAACCCGGACCAGGGCATACTCTTGATTTGAAAACAAAATATTTGATTGGTTCTGACCAAACCCTATAATTGTTTATTAGCCAATCATAATCCAGAATTTTGATGTGTAATTTGAACTTGTATTAACCGTTTTGCACTCTCTTGTCTGGTATTACACTTGTTTGCACTGGTGTTACACCTGAACTGCAGTGCTCTTAGGCAATCAGAATCGAGTAATTTTTTCATGTAACTACGGTACATTATTAGAAAGCTAATGTAGTGTATTTGAGTTACGGTATCAAAGAAAGACAGAAAAGATACTGATGCCTTGGGCAGTGATCTTCTTCCTTGAGGTGAATCCACCAAAATATTAAACAAAGTTTGTACCACAGTCGAAATGAATAATAGGTGCGGTTACACGGGGCACTTTTACCGTGGTACCGGTAAATTGCCTTTTTACGATGGGAAACTGTATTTAGTAGTGTGACCGACGCTTCCCGAGGTAAATTTCTTGTGTTAAATATCCATGGATACGTCAAAAAGATCAGTGGAAGCGCCCATGACATTAAACGTGGGAAGTTGGAAGGGTGTTTTGATGCCCGAGGTACAAGAGCCAATCGCTATGCTGATGAAGTTGTGATTAAATTTCCCGCCAATGAATTGCGTGAGATTTCGTTTTACCTTGGTAATCTTCATAACGTGTGACCCCTAGTTAACGCGGTATACTAAAACCCAAGTGTGAGGCACCACGGGATAATTTACCATGGAAAATGGCATTTACATGTACCATGGTGAGTGCAACTGCACCTATTGTTTTATTCATTCAGTGAGTCCTTTCATGAAACACACGAGCCCAACAAATTGGCCAGACCGTAACTTGAGTGGCTTTTGGTGGAGCATTGCACCAGCATCACAATGGTCATGGCTTTGAATCCTGTCAAAGCCATCTGAATTGTTCAGGTGTCTAATTAGAGTCAAATTCTTAAAATTAATTGCCAGATAAATGTGAGGATCACTTCTCCCTTTTGTTTAATTGGCAAATGTTGTATCTTGTTCATTGTCTTGATTAAAAAATAGGGTCCAAGGATTTACTAATGATGAAGGTTATTCAAAGTGATGCCACAGATACCCAAAGTCTACTTGTCCTTTTTTATGTCAAGGTACAGTTACTGTAGGTATATGCTGAAATTGCTGTCAGGAATTTGCATAATGACTGTAAGAAATGTTGGACACTGACTTATTTGAACGCCAAACAACGTTCACTCGCATTATGTTCCTCGTGTTGCGCAGAGATCACGTGTACTCAGGCTTGTAGTCACGCACATAATGAACCGTTGAAAGAAGCTGTTGCTTTTTTGTCAAAGTCAAACCAAGGATGACCGAAGGTTTTCTGTCGAAACGTCTTTACCAAGTTTTTTGAGAACGTCATTTGACGTTCAAAGTCAGTGTCCAACATTTCTTATAGTCATCATACAGTAGGTATCTTGTGCATTTAATTCCAGTTTGTTGTACTCTTAAACTGCTTAAAGTCAGATCTTAATTGTTGAAATCTGGGCATGTCTGCCATTTGGCTGCTAGAAATTCAGTGACACATTTATTATTTAAGGCTTTTGCATTTTTCCTGCTGACAGTTTTGTTGTGAACAACAAACTCACATTCTGAAGCAAACTGTGTTTGAAAAGTTGTCTCAAATAATATTTTTTACATAGCTCTAAGTATGAAAAGGGATGATTATTATTTTTGAGTGAAAAAGGGAATATCACATGTCCGAAGATGAAAGCAGACCATTTGACCATACATGTATTTAAGCTGTGACACTGAAACAGAGGGCCAACACAACTAATTCAACTGATTGTTTAGTGGTTCATTGTCCATGGCGTCCATGGAATTATTATTTTCAGCCGGTTAATAATGTTGATTTCTGCATTTACTTCTTTCTTTTGCAGGTCATGAAGTTATTTGAACAATTTGATGCACCTGATTTTGTCATCCGTGCTGCTCACGTTGCTCTTGATATGGCTTCATCAGATGATCCAAATATTGTGAGTCTGACTTATTCGTCTTCCCAGATCCCATTGATTCTGGTAAAAGTAAAGAATCCGATTCAACTGTTCAGTGATGTCAAATGAGTCACCGACACGCCACCAACGCACCACCGACGCATCTGGTACATCATAAGATTAAACAGCGGCCAACGCATCAGCTAACAGTCGACCCACAATCGACCGATGCATTAGCTGACGTGTTGGCCGACGCGTTGGTAGGATCGGATTCTTTACTTTTGCCTTGATTCTCTTAGCCAGTGGGGCCTTCACACAAGAAAAGGAAGGGCTCTGGAGAATGACATGAAATTCAAATTTTTTCATTGTTCATAGCTTGCAAACAATTTAAAATCTTAAACCGGCAGTAAAAATGGCCGATGTGTTGCGATGGGGTCAGCTGGGGTTGGTAAATTGATCATAGTGTCTAGTTTGTTGAAAACTACGATAATTACTTATTGCTCCTTTCTGTTTGACACAAAGGGATACATTCTCTAAGTTTGGGCAATTAACTTAATTAAAGCTTCACGTAGAGACTGTTTCGAATGTTATGCTTCTGAGCGCTGCCATGGTTACAGGTACTATTGACAGATGAGCTTATAATTATGAATTCCAGTCCCTTAATTTTCTTGTGTGAAGGCCCTGCCAGCTAAGAGTTTTAAGTTTCAATATATCAAAAATGTGTTTGGCCTTAGGAACCCTGGCTCACTGTTCAAAAAGAATAGAGGACATGACTGAGTGATCAGGGTGCTTGCATTTAGATTTGGACCCTTTCTGGCCACAAGCTCTCGTCTGCATTCGTAAATAGCTGACTGGTTTGCCTCTGTCCAGTTGGGATTCTTCAAAGTTGTTTTGTTCTGTTGTATCAATGAAGTTTTACATTGGCCCTGCAAAAGGCCCTCGGGGAGTCATTGATTAAATGATACAACGAAAGTCAAAGACATCAAGTTTTGTACATTAAAGTCAATGCCTGTGGATTCATAGCAAATCATGTGGGTCATCTTGATGTTTGATCCAAGGACCTTACACACCTTAGTCTATTACAGTACATGTACATGTACATGTATGCTAAGGTTGACTATCTGGACTGACCAATCACCATTCAGCTGACTTTAAAGTCAAATGGGTGGTGCAAGACATCAAATTATGTACACTGCACCCACACTTTTTTGTTACCGTGTTTTGCTTTTGCAGCCAAATTTGTGGTCAAATATCTTCAAGCACCATCTGGAGTTAGGTCACAACGATTTAGCATACAATGCCTTGATCGCAAATCCTGATCCTGTCAGGTAGGTTTTTTTTTATTTCCTTTTTTGCACCCTAAAATTAATATTGTTGAATTGTTATATTTTTAAATAAGGAACTGATAAGAAAATGTCTTGATCTTAGACGCCGTGACTGTCTCCATAAATTCATGGTGGTTCTTTGTGAAAGAGGTCAAACAAGGCAACTGATTGAATATCCATTTATTAATCTGCAAGATGAGGTTTGCTTCCTTACCATTGATAAAAGTGCATTTTGAGATAAAAAGACTAGTGATGAAATCTGAGAAACGTGGTGTTGTGGATTTGATTCAGATAATAATGAATTTATACCTATTTATTAAGACTTACAGTGTAAAGGGCAGCATTAAATGATGCATGCGTCCTATAATGAACATTACCTTAAAGTGTATCTGATCTTCAACTCAATTAAGATGTGCCTTAATTAAATTTAAGTACATGTTAGCTCAGCACTTTGGCCATCATTTTGAACGATCCATTAATTTCAGCAAAATGGACACTGGCTGGGTTGACAAATCTTTTCTGGTGATTTACAGATCAAAAACTGGAATAAACCAACAAATATTTATTAAAAAACAAACGGGTATTAAAAGAGGGATTGGGTTTAAGACATCCAGATGCACAGACATGTCTTCCTAACCGTCTTCCACTAGCTGCAATCCTGGACAAAAGTCGTTGAGGCTTTTCTCAAGTTTTGCCCTTTTGGATTAAAAAAACTGTTCCCCACCCAAGACAATGTTGTTTATTAACAAGCAGAAATAAACAAGCTATTCCTCAAAATTGTTCGTTGGGGGGGGGGGGGGGGGTCAGGGTCAGGGTATGAGGGGCCGTGCCATACCTCCCCACCCAGGGATATATCAAGTACCCCCCCTCCCCTCCTTGGAAAGAATTTGTTACTTCCTGAAAAGAATTTGTTAGGATATGGAGAAGGAAGTAAAAAGTGTCACAACAATTTTGTTCAGGATTATAGATACAGTATGTTTTTATTGCTCTCTGATTAATGGCTCATAAAAAGTGGAATAAGGTATTTCATGTAACTGGCATTGCTTGTATTTTCTAATGACTTTTTCGAAACGATGTTATTCTTTATAAAAGGAATCAGTTCGATGCACCAGAGTAGTATTTTCAACATACTGAATTTCCATCTAATTATTTTTTCAATGAATAAGCACAATTCAATAACAGCCTGATCATTTTCCAAAGATTTCAATCACTTTTACTTTTTCATAGTCAATATTGTTCCCAGAGCATTCTTTGGTACATTGTACGCCTCTGTTTCTCAAAGAACAACCTTTGCTCCCCATTCTGTTTTGCATGACCAGCATGCATATCCTATAAATTCTTTTTTTATTAGTTTGAGGATATTGTGGAGTCCCATGCACGCACAGTGGACATCATGACACATAACTATTATGACATGCTGTATGCATTTCATGTGTTTAGAGGAAACTACAGAAAAGGTAAAGAAGATCCACCTGTTTGTGACAGGTATATGATAAGACCTTGAGGTATCACTTATACAGGTGGCGAATGGTACCTTGAAAAACGAGGGTCTCAGAAAATTTTAGCAGGATCTTGAAATCTCGAAAGCGTTTTTGATAAGTCTGGAAGTCTCGTTTTTGCATGGTTTGTTTTTACCCTTTTTGAATCTGGAAACCTTTTACCAAGGAGTCTCGGGCTCGGATTTTGAACTAGGGTCTCGGCGAGTCTCTGATTTTACCATTCGTCACCGTACCCCTACTTATTTGATTAGCTCAAGGCCCACCGCAACATCTTTGAACTTGTGGTAATTATAGTAATTAGACTTGTAAAGATTAAGCTTTGTGTTCAGGAAATTTATTCATTGGACCACTGACATTTGCAAGCATCAGCTTATTGATAGATGTGAATAGATTTTGGTAAATGGAAGGCCAAGGCTGCTGCCTAAGAAAATTTTTCCAGAGCCCTTCGGGCTTCCAACATTAAAAGTTAGTAGCCTGAGTCATTTTTTCAAGAGCCCAGAATTAATTAAGTAAAAGTGAGGATGAATCTCCTTGTGATAAGTTAGGTGCACGTTCAAGCTACTCGTTAAGAAATTTGGTCATCAGCAGTCGCAAGTAAGGCACCCCATGCAACCGGGTGACTGTTAGGCAGCAGCGTTGTAGGTGGTAAAACATTAATGGTCAATAAGGCTGACTTAATTATACAGTTGCTGTTTGCTTAAAATAATTGAAATCTGTTTGATTTCTTGTTGTTTCTTGCTTCTTGCTTCTCCTTGTTTTTCATAGGTATTTTTGTATGACATTCATCTTGATACAGCCATTTCTAGTTGATATTTATTCAGCAGTAGCTAAATTCTTTGGTTTGGTCTGTGAGAATAATCTTATTAACCACAAGCCCATGTTGTGAGCTCAAAGGGGTGTCACAGCAGCTAGTGCAGTTCATTTTGTGTAGTTTTACTAGTTGCTTGGCCCTATTCGCCATGCAACTTAACGTCAACCTAGAAATTACTTTTAAACAACACAACTCAAAGCATTGTGACAAAAAATGTCTGTTGAGCATACACAATTCAAGTTACAAACAACAGAGATCAACTTAGAACTTTCAAAAACCCCGACTGCAATCCATTTTACTCTTCTTTAATATTGCCCATCCCTGCCTCCTTTTGTATTTTGCTGTTTTATTCAAACGTTGCTTCAATGTTTTACATAGTAAGTTATCTTTACGTTTCGCTTGATTTGGTTGCCAGTTCCAAGTCACTGAGTTTGGCTAGATTGCAGGACACAGCCCCTTCAACTTATCTGGTATAATATTTAAAGTCATGATTTGTGTTTGGTTTGGGTCAATAGCTGGATCAGCAATGTATGAACATGCCATGAGACTGGGACAAGAGGTGTCTGGACTTGACAGCTTACAAAAACAGGTAGACTTGTTTTAAACAAGCTTGGATGGAGTATACTCCTTCCCCCCCCCCCCCCCCCCTTCCACCTCCTATTGACAAGTAAACTCATCTGGCAGTAGACAGGAGTTTCATTCCTAGGAGTCAAGGGATTAACCCATTGACTCCTGCCCCCCCCCCCCCCCTTCCCCCACGAAGAAATCGTAAAATCGTCTGGCATGAGGCAGAGTAAAATCTGTCAAGTCGCATTTCTAGGAGTCAGTGGGTTAAAGGGGACACAGTTTTTGAGTGGATGACGGAGTTGTAACAATTATTTTTACTACAAATTAAAATACAAAGATGAGTACGAATCAAAATTAATTTTGTACATGTAAACTGGGTTGTGTTAAAGTTAATGTGCCTTGAATTTCTGTCTTGTTCATCTGTTTTAATCATTTCTCAAAGCAAGCTTTTTTTTGAAATAAGACTCTAAAGCAATTTTGTGGGAATTGTGGTTTTCCATTTCTGTGCTTAGAAATTATTGGTTTCAAAACCTTAGGTGGCATTTCTTAAATTAAAGGAAGTCAATAAATTATTGGAATTAGCACTCACTATAATTTCCCTCCTTATTGTTGATCCAACGTACTTGCTCAATTGCATTATAATGATAATTATTATTTGCTCATCTGAGTGTTTACACCTGTGTGGATTATACCCCATTCACACCAACAAGACATGTCTAATTAAACTGGGTTTAACAAAATAAAAATAAGTCACAGAAAAATGAAAGACTGACTTTTACATGAGATTCAGGTTTGTTTCAACACATGCTTTGACCTGTGATAAATTTGTAGTCGACAGAAGTCAGTAAACATGATTTAAAAAGAAAACAATTTGCAACGGTACCGTGTTTAACTAAACATGTTTAAAACATGTTTAAGGTTTGGTGTGAATGGGGCATAATAGTCATAGGACAAACATTTTGGTTGGCAATTAAACTAGGGATCTTGTTGAAAAATCTTAATTTACTTGTTAATTATGAAGTGGTAGGTGCCTTATTGGAAATAGATGGTTGCAGAATATTTACTAATCCTTTGTATTTCCAGGCGAAATGCTATCTAGCTGCAATGAACTCACTGCATCTAGTCGATCCAAAAAATGCATGGATTGTTAAACCATTGGACAGAGTCAATACCACTGTAAGTCTTTCTGTGGCAGAGCCAGTAAGTGTATTTGTTTTTTGGGGGAGCGTGTGAAGAGGTCTGGAACAAGAAGATGGATTGAGGTGCAACTTTATTTTAATTCATGAGGGCCATAGCCAACAGAAAATGCATTGTTCAGGTCACATGTTTGGTTACATGTAGCCTCCTTTGCAGCCGTTTTTTGTGTCTGGGCGAATGGGACTGACAAAAAACGGCTGCAAAGGAGGCTATTCGAAATGTTTGGTTGGAAACAAACTTTCCCATTTGACAACTATTTGTAAATATGTCAACTCAACAACCCATGCAATGGTGTTCAACTTACAACCATTGGAACTTTGCAAGGCGTGACTGTCCATCAAATTCACATACCCTGATTGGCAGATAATCAGTACTAAAAAACTTTGTTAGGTGGCCACAGTAAGGTGCAGTGCACTGTAACTATAATTTATGTACAAAAGAAAAATAATGAACAACGACAACATAATAGGTGTAATTATTTTTATCCCATTAAATTTGCTAAATACTGGTATTAGTGTTCTCAACTAGTCAAGTGTCACTGGAGACATAAAAGGGTTTTGGGAACCGGTGGGACACCAAAAGGATTGGAGTGGTTCCTAATTCCCTAGGCGTATTTTAATGGCCTTATTTTGGACTAGTCGCTTGACCTTGTGGGCTTGTGATTTATTCAATCTGCTTTCTAGCCCACGGCCTAGATTTTAAAAAAGTCAGTGTCATGCATTGTGGTGTCAAAATGTAGCTTCATCTTGTCTAGTAAATGGTTGGTAAGAGTCTTAGAGACTCAGTAGCACTTAATGTAAGTGGAGTACTTGCTTTCGGGAAATGATAAGGAGGTAAGGTGTAGCCTTTAAGTATGTGTAACATGGATTTCAGGTTCTGAAGCCTAAAATTCATTTGGTGTATCGAAATAACAATAACGAAATTTCTTCTTGATGTAGCACCCTCCAGATTAAAAACTTTTTTGGAAGTTATAATTTACCACTGAATAGGAGAAATCTATCAAAACAAAAAAAATCTCCATAATTAATATGAAGGCTTTGGATAATACTGGTAATTACCCTAACTAGTATTATTAGTGCTTGGTTAGCCAAGTTTCAAAATCAGAAGAAAAAGTGATACCCCCCTCCCCTATTTCCACCTTTGTGAAGGCAAAAGTTTCCCATTGTCTTTTCTTTGTGTCTTCTGACCTACGAGTTACACAGGGTGTGAATAACCTTGCTTTTCTTTCAAGAAACCGGATGAACCACCAAACATGTCCCCCAAGAGGAAGCAAGGTGAAGATGCCGATGTTCTCTTCCCAGAACATAAAGGCAGATCACGGAGGAAGGTCACTGTGCTTGAAATACGGGACCTTGAAGGAGAGTACTTATTGGTGCTTGCTAGGCTACAACTTGTTAAGGTTGATGCTGATCCTACACATGCCACCGGTAGGAGACAGTTTCTTTGTGTCAGTGCTTTAGTGCATTAATTGTATACTCCAAAATCAGAATACACTGTGCTTGGAGTTCAACTACATGTAGATAGCTGCACCACAGAGGACAGGCCACAACACTGCCCGCTGCCTTGTCTTTGCAAATAGTGTGTGGGTTCTTTTACGTCCCACAGGATTATGAACATTGAAGGGTTGTGAGACTGGGCCTGCGGTTTATCGTCGTTATCTGAGAAGAGTAAGAGTCCAACCTTTCGTATATGTCATTACAAAGGCAGATCGTTCTCCTCAGTTATTTAAAGACCCTGAGTGGTGGTCTGGCTGGAGCTCTTGATCCTGTGATTTCCCACACAGACGTCCCAGGCTAAACCAACTGAACCAATCGGTCTGGGGTTTGAAATGCACGAGTATATTGGCTAATGCAGTGTATTGCATTGTCTTCGTAATGAGCTCTCATTAAAGCAACTTACCATTGAAAGCAACATATTAGAAGGCAGTGTAGCAGAGTGGTTAGTTCGCTTGCCTTGAGATCCTAGTAAGCTCCCATTTTGACCGCTAACTGAAGTTAGGCTACACTTGTAAACTTACATGAAGAGTAAAATTATTAGGTTAGTACGCAGACCCTCATTGGTCAGTCGCTGTTGAGATGAGGCTATGTAAACATGGTGTGACATCACACGAATTTTGATTGGTTATGTGTTGTCAGATGCGTTTTGATTGGCTGGTAGGAAATATGAGTGTGTATTGAGAAAATCTGCCTCAATCAAGAAGTAAAAAAACCCAGCATTTTCCTTCATTTGTCGAATTATTTTTGAGAAATATTTTATAAAAGCAATAGAGGATCTTTTTCCTTCTTTACGTAGACTCATTTCAACACTCGGGTAGTTGGGAGATGTCTCAACACTTATGCAAACGATGCAGTCGAATTCTCCCAACTCCCCTGTGAGGCCATGTAAACGCGGAAAAAGTCCTCTGTTGCTTAATTAGAAGGCAATGTAGCAGAGTGGTTAGGTTGCTGCCTTGAGATCCTCAGCTCTCATTCTGACCGCTAACTGAAGTTATTCCACGGCTACACTTGTAAACATACATGAAGAATAAAGATCCAGCTGCAAGTCCTGTAAATTAATAGCCAATTGGTGGTTCACCTCATGCCAGTTGGGATTCTTAAAACAATATCTCTTCTGTTGTATCATCAATGTTTTGATGGCCCAGAAAAGCTCCTAAGGGGAATGGTCAAGTAAACATGTCTGCATGTACCGGTGATGATGAACTTTATTCAAGTGTCTCGAAACTGTATTTAGCTCTAGGGCTCTAACTGGGTACTCTACAGAAATCAAATCAACTCATACCAAGTCGTAGGTTGGTGTTTGAGGAGAGGGGAAAACCATAGTACCCGGAGAAAACCTCTCGGAGCAGAGTAGAGAACCAACAATCTCAACCCATATGTGATGCTGAGTGTGGGAATTGAATGTGGGAAACGTTGTTGGGGGTGGGGGGGGAGTAGTGCTCTCACCACTGCACCATCCCTGCTCTCTCAATGATATATGTGATATATGTGTGATATATCTTCATTAAAAGGTCGAGAGAGACCTCACATCAACTAGGATTGCAATGATAATCCAGCACAGGAGCCCATCTGGAGCGTGCAACTTCCATACAGCGTCTGTGAAACGGCGTTTTCACAAGTAGGTTTATTTTTAGACTAGCCCTTCCCGCGAATTAGGTCAAAAAACAAAGGCAGTTCCGGTTCGGTGACCCTATGACGTCAGCTTAATTTCTTGTAATTGGTCATCGGGCTCCTGTGGGCGTCTCATTCGCGGGAAATTCAATCTAAAAATAAATCAGTATGTGAAAACGCCGTTACACGAACACAGCAGAGTGTAGACTCCGGGTCATGGGTTCCTGTCCAGCAGTATTGCAAGAAAGTAACCACCTGAACTAAGGGTAATGGCCTACGTAGTTCCACATGTCTCCATTTGATAAAGCATTCAAAGTCATATTCTCAGCCTTTGAATAAACGGGAAATGTTTGAGTACATAGACGAAGAGGTTGTTAATTGACCCATTGACTCCTAAACTGCCTCCAGGGGTTCAAATGTCACATACAGCATCATATGTGGCTTGAGTTTGTTGGTTCTCTACTCTGCACTGAGAGGTTTTCTCCGAGTACTCCGGTTTCCCCTCTCCTCAAAAACCAACATTTGACTTGATTTGCATTAATTGTTAATTTCAATTTACAGTGTCCCCCAATTAGTGCTCCAGCGCTAGAACGACTAGACATTTAAATAAAATTCCTTTCCATTGATGAGTAAAATCATCTGGAATTAGACAGAATGAAATCCCTCGCCCTCGCGTTTTTGATTATGCCAAGTTCGTAACCATTGTATCATTTTAGAAGATTATGTACTGAAATAAAATGCTATCTTCAACCTTAAATTTGCTTTGTATGTTTGTCAGGCCCTTTGCTGTCGCCACAGGAGAGTGTAGCGTTGTTGACACAGGCTGGATTGTTTGATAATGCTCTTACTGTAGCATCCCATTTTCAGCTGCCAAAAGAAACAATATTTGAAGGTCTAGCCTCAAGGTAAGTTTTCCAACTGCCTTTACATCCGAGCTGTTCTTGAGATATGCTTCAATGGAGGAGTTTTCGTTTTTGCTATTAACAATGTTGTTACAATGTTGTTCCTGGGTCCAGGAAATACATGGCTGTGTTGTGTGATGGTTTGCTTTTCCAGAAAAGTTAAATTTTGCCCTCAAGAATGCTGTTTCCTACGACTTTTAGTGATCAAATATTATGTCCAGGCATGCCCCAAATTAGATGCACACGGATTTCAATAAGCTCTCGAAATACAGACAATTCTATATTTTTGAATGCCCCATAATTTGTGGTTTGCATCCACGTTATGAGACGGCCATGTTGCTGTACAAAACCATAGAAAATGACCCCACAAGTTTTGCATAATAATTGTGTCAAATTCCCAAAAAGCATTTTACTGCATTGTTCTGTGCATGAACATGGCCGCCGTGACGTCAGATGCAAACCATCAATAGACTTTGTTTGTGCCCCAACGTTTGTATTAACTATTGTTTTCAAATGCTCTTGGGAATATGTAGTATCCCCAAGAGCGTTTGAAAACAATAGTTCATGCAAAATTTTGGGGAACAAACAAAGTCTGTCATGGGGCATTCGAAATAGAGAATTAACGTCAGAAAGTGTGTCCAAATGCTGTTCATGAAGTAAAGATAGACAGAAGCATTTACCCTAAGCTAAAAATAACGTTAACCTTTACCCTTACCTTATTGTTGGAAATAGGTTAGCAAAGGCTTAGACTAGCTTAGACTTAAGGGACGCTTCGTATTGGATATCAAAATTTGGTGTGCATCTAAATTGGTGCTTTACTTGACATCAGTGATGATTGCCTAATTGTTGGTCCAATACACACAAACTGAGTCAGGTAGACTAATTTGGTAAAGACTACTCGACGAGTGGAAATCAGATTCATGCACGGTTGAAAAACAAGGTAAACCACACACATGAGTTCTATTCACCGACTTTTCGGTGTCGCTCTCACGTAAGGAACGACGTGTACGACATACTTCTCCAGCGATCCCCTGCCAGTTGAATCGACAACAGTAATGGACAACATGATTCAGTTTGTGTACATTGGATGTGTATGCCATAGTGGACATCATGGAAGGCAATTTCAGCATCGTGCTACTGCAGCTATAAAAAGAGGATGGATGCTAAATTATTCATGAGGGAATCTTCTCAGATCCAAACTATTTCCAGTGCATGAGCCTTTAATATGTCACAGTCTAACGTGTTTGGGAGAAGGGCTGGCATAGTGATAAAAAGCACTTGTCTCCCAAATTTGGCAAATCTCCTGTCAAAATGTCAATTTGGGTTTATTAACATTTCATTTAAGATAATAATCGTGCTTTGGGGACCCTGAGGGGAAAAGGTTTTGTTCGAATCTTTTCCCTGGAACCGTGAGGCGATTTGTTTTGCCTTGGAGTTAATTTTTAGAGCAAAATTGTACTCAGTTTGAGTCTACGTGAATGCTTCTTTTCGTCCCTTCAGGTGTGTCAAGCTTTCTCATCTCGGAATTGGCCTTACAAGGTTTGCTATACCTTTCATTTGGTAGGCTTAGTTAAGTCGATGGCAAAACAACAGAAAGTATCACTTTAAAATAACAAATTGAACTGTCTTAACCAATTCAGTAAAAACCCGTGTATCAGAACCTAAAATTTAAGAACCTGTTTGGCTAAAATTTTCATTTTAAACCCCCTTTTAATAAGAACCTATTTTGCCTAAAATTTTCAATAAGTTCTTCGTTTCTCTGGTTTGCATAACTGTCAAGAATTCTCCCAACTCCCCCTCGTGTTTAGATGAGGCTATGGAAACACGGAAAACGTCTCTGTTGCTTAAATTTTAATACAGCACAATGTTTTGTTTTTTTTTATGACAATAGATTTTGCAATACTGAACAATGCAATACAATACAATACATTACTTACAATACTGCTTACTTACACTAATAACAATACAATATATCACTTACAGCTACTTACATACGTTACTTACAGTACTTACAATACTAGTTATTTCTTTGATTAATTATAACTAAATGAAATACCAATTCAATAATTTCAACAAAACACGAAGAAGAATAGCACACAAGGAGGTTCGTTAACAATATTTGTGCTTAAGTACCTTAAGTTAAATTCTCAATTTTCCATTGCATTTTTATCTTATTTATAAATTGTAAATTATTAAGATTTTTCTCTTTAATTTTGCAAATATATATGACAATGATAATGTTAATTATCCGGGAGAATTGTCTCACTTGGCTTGCTTTGTTCTGCGGGTTCCATACCGCAAATCAATAGCTTGTCTGAATTTTGCCCTAACATTTTATTAGTAAGATAAGCAGATCTAGTCAGCACTATACCTATTCCGTATCACATTTGCATTGCTGATCGCTAGTGCCCCTGACCTATCAAATTAAGAACCTAAGTAGCCAGAAATCCCGCTAAATACCATTTCTATAAGAACCTATTTAGGCTAATTATGAAAATACCGCTAATCAAAGTTTGACTGTTTTTGAGGTTTGCCATCAACACTGGTAAAGATCGTTGTATCATGAGAATTGGTTGTCATAGCTTGAATATTTTGAATTGAAAAGAAACGTTTCGTTCAAATCATAGTTGACTTTTCGATACACACAGGCAAGCCGAGCAGGATGCGTGGGACTGGATCCTATCAAATGACCTTGGAGAGGCCCAGGTCTCTGGATACAAAAGGTAACTCATTTGGGGAAAAATGGGAGAGGGTTGGGCAGGGAATTGACTTGGCAGAACAGAAACTTGAATAAGTACTTGTAGTGTGCACGAATAGTTTTGTACTTGAATTTGTATGCACGCCTCAAATGCCCAAGTAGGTGAACCGCTGATGACCTTCTGACTAAAACATCGAAATTTCCTCATTTAAATTTTTTGTGATCTCAGTACTCTTTGAGAATGCACAACACTGCAACTTGCTGGCTCAGAATAAAGGGTGCAGCCTTCATACGAAGAAGGGTTTTCTACGGTGGGAGAACGGTAATGCTCTTTCCAGTAAATGTGGTATGAAGTGATTCAGATTTTCAATTAAGCGACTTGTATCTTATTCAAAAGTCGGGAGGTCTGAGGTCTTGAGTACGGCCCAAGGTAATGGGAACCATTGCTCAAGGATGGCCTGCGATGCTTATTATCAAGAGAAATGCAGTACAATACTTATTAATTTATAAAGCAGCACTGTTTACTTTTAAAAACATTTAAAAGGCTTCAAAAATATATATTTTTGCTCCTAACGCCAGCTCATCACACAAGCTCACGCAACCAGGGCTTGGATTCCTCCCAGGTTTGCGGGCAAGAAAGCAACGTTTCGCACGCACCCCTCTATTTCTTATAGAGTTTGTAACCCAGAAATACTCCCAGAATGGTAAAAACAGCATTTGCAAAGGAAAGATTTTTTAAGAGTGTGTGGGAAGAGAGTTGGGGGGGGAGGTGTTTCACTCCTGCCCTTGAAAACCTTGTATTCTGCGAATCTTGCAATCTGTTTGGCTCTGGGAGCAACCCCCCCCCCCCCCCCTCCTTCCTTTCTTCCTTCCTTCCTTGTCCCAATATCTGCCTTTTTTTTTGGTTTTGGCCTTAGAGCAGTTTTCAATTGAGTGTCGAAAGTAATTAGTGAATTGCTTTAGTTTTGCATTACTTTACTCAGTGACTGGTTCAAAGTTTTCGCTTCTCGCCCCACTTTTTCAACCAATCAGAAGTGAAACCAAAACCTATCGTGGCTCGCTTGACCTACCGGATTGTCTGCGTCTTTTTTGATTGGCCAAAGTAATTACTTTGGTTTTGGTTTTACGACACTCAATTGAACCTCTCTCTATCACACTACATGTTAGATAATAACGTCGGCTATTTGTTTTAGTGTGACAGACCAGGCATGGCAGCTGTTGAAGTTGTACCTGGACAGGCTTGGACCACATGATGGTCACGTGTACTATCGCTGTGTGGCTGCTAAGCTGCTATCTGCTGGTGCTACGCTGCCCACGTGGCTTGTTAATGATTATAAGGTAAGAATGAAAACAAGACTAAATGTTTTTTTTCATTGCTCCCCTCCTTGACGAGTAAAATTGTCTAAGCGTCAATGGCCCTTAGGTTTGCTTTTCTGTTTTCCTCACAGAAACAAGATTAATCGAAAATAGCTTTAAAGGGGAACACCAATATGGCATAGATGCAACTCGGCAACATTGCTCGTATGCTCAAATCTCCACTATCATGGATACTCTGCTTTTTAAAGAGAACTAACTGCGTTCAATAGTTCTGACTTTGTTCGTTCTTTTCTTTGTAGCGATTTAATGCTCCCGAGCTGCTTCGTCTATACATTAATTATGACCTGCTGCTGGAGGCAGCTTTGTTAGCAGTGGAGTACGTACAAGCTGTTCTTGGCAATGGCAAGGAGTATTTTGGTCTTGAGGTAAACCACCTTAATTAGTATCACCCAACTAGTGGACTAATGCAAATCCTGCATTTTGATTGGCTACCCTACTAGAGGACTATTAGTAATAGTCCTCGAGTAGCGAAAAGCGTGACGCTTTCTTTCCTTTTATCCTAAATAAATATTTCTTCAACTTGCATTTGCTAATTTTATTATTGCTTTTTCTGTCTGACTAGTTGGGTGATACTAAAACAATTAGACCCTTCGCCCTTAAGGGCCAGGGGTTAATAGCCCATGAGGCAAAGCCGAATGGGCTATTGACCCGTACAACGACAATGGGCTACAAGTCTAATTGTTAATTAGACGTATGAAAGAAATGTGTATTTGAAGTGCTCATTTGGTAGAGGATTGCATTGGCATCGCAAAAATCATGGGTTCGAATCTCTTTGAAGCCACCTGGATTTCTCAGGTGTCTATAAAGCTTAAGAGACACAAGGAAGGGTTACATTTTTAGTAACGTTGGCCGTGTAGCACTTATATTTCAACAGACTTAACTGGTCGTGGGTTCAATTCCCACCCTGGTCAGAGTTTTTCTCTGTCTTTGTGTGGGTCCATTTCCATTGGTAGGGCTAACGCTCACATGGCTCATATGGGGTACAAAACTGTAACAGACAGCTGCTTAAAGGGGCTATTTCACTTTATTTTTGGGTGTTTAGGGAAGAAATCTCTAGGTAATCACGAATTTAAAACTCGAACATAGTATCGTGAGATTCCTTCACTGATAAAATCATCGCGTTACGTCGCAAACAAGATGATTCTGAGCGAGAACGACCTTTATCCAAACAATATGTCATAAACTTGAAAAAAGATTACGCAAATGTAATCGGTTTCAATCTTGTCTATTTGTGTCCATCCATGCTTCTCTTTCCTTTTGCTGTATTTCGTTTATGTTTTCAACAGATTTAAGCGGTTATTGGAGTGTTTTATTCTACTTTTTGGGCATTTTGGGTGTCATGAAATTACATCAAGATTTTATCATGAGTTTGTCCTCTTCTGCTTACCTGAGAATTGAGCAAAGGGACTTTTCTGAGTAGAATTGCAAAACCATATTAAATATGACACCGTGTTAGATCATGCATGGATTTCACAGCTTTTTGCACCGGAAATGAGCCACTATTTCATTTCGTATAATATTAATGAGGTCAATAATGTCATGAGAGAAAAAAAACTGAATCTTTGAATCTGAATTAAGTTTCTATGATCTCTGTATTTTTAGAATGCCTTACATGCGACGAGTCCCAGCGTGTGGTTACCTTACACGGCCATGGATCAGTTGTTGCTGCTGTTAAAAGATGTTCAACCAGGCACTGAACTGGCTAAGGTAATACTTAAAATCGAGTCCTATCACAGAAAAACAAGAGTTTAACAGAGTCGCTTCATAGCTCAGTTGGCAGAGCATT
>NC_090887.1:6212222-6262222 GCF_036669925.1 Montipora capricornis
AGCAATGAATATGTATGTAATTTTATGAATCTGCATGAGTTTTTATAAATTCGCATAAACAGCCGTGAATGTGTATGAAAATCGATAAATATGAATGAATTCATGAATATGCATGAAATGAACTGAAATTAATAAATATACATGATACTGAAAGATGTGCCTGAAATGGAGTCTATAATATATATATATATATATATATAATATTAAATAAAGAGGAATTATTGATTACCCTGAAAAACGAATGCATTAATAAATGAATATTCATGATTAAGAAAAGAACACGTTAGTTAAGATGATGAATAGTGTGGTGTTAATAGTTACACTCAGCACTCAGCTTCAATAAATGGCATTAAGTCATGAATGAATAAAAAGAAATGTGATGATGAACGGTTTGGATTGAAGGTGAACCTGAAGGATTAATAATGGATAATTATGGAATTGGCTTTTAGAGTGTTGGAGGATAGAAACTATTTATTGGGTTTGATCATAAGTCAAAGTTTTTTTTTTTTACCAGGTTTCCTTCATTCATGTAGATTTCCTTCACTCTGGCCTCTTGGCAGCTCGATCATAAAGCAGCTGTTCTGATATCCAATTTGACTGGCCTTCTATCAACACCTTAAACAAAAACAACAATGATGTTAAGGTGTGTTTGGTCAACGTTTTAGGGATATTTAAAAATTGGTTTAAGGTTGTGGAGAGGAAAGCGTTAACACAATTTTCATAAAGTTGATATAAGAATCAAATTACTGCAACTCACTAAAAAGCTGGAATAATCAACACTTAAAAAAACGGCCATTCTTAAAGTATTGAGCTTGCTTGTCATTTGTTACTGACTACGTTAAAAAGTGTATTATTTGTTATTTTTACAATTTAGATCTCTAGAATATCAGGAATTGCATGACAACGAGACTAGTCTGCCAAAGAAAGAGTAATGAAGGGATTTTGCGAAAATGGGAATGCAATGGTGTTATAAACAAAAGATGAAGCTGCTATGCTAGGGAGTGGTCATGGAGGGGGGGGAGGGGTACGTTTGCACTACATGTCCTCATGAAAATATGATGACTTCCAGATTATTATGCGCGGTCTGCCTGAAAGGTGTTTCCTTGGGCGTGAGTTGGGAGAATGGCGGTGACGGTTACATCACTGAGCAAGGAGGGTTGAGGAAATGGGGATTGAGCGCAATGTGTAATTTATGTTTTAAATCCAACAGTTCTTAAATATTTCAAGTTTTGTATATGTATTACTTGCTATAAATTGTATTTCATGTTAAGGCGTTAGTAATGGCTCGCAAGGTTTAATTTTAATTTTAAGCGTCGACTTGTAAGAATAATCTTTTGATTTATCTTTTTAAAATATTCATTCTTTACTGTAAAAAATTACTATTTTAAACGTTGTCGTTAAGAATGAAAAAGAAACGACGGAAATTTTCAACGTTTTTTTTAAAGGCATTTGGAAGAAAGATGTTTAAAATTGTCATTGCTACAATCGTTGTCAACAGGTAGCGTAATTAAGGGGAAACAGGAAATGCACAAATGGTTTAGAGAAATAGACGTCAACATAATAACGAGAGGTAGAGATCAATAGAAAGTTGTACTTACAGTCTGAATCTTAGCCGATGACCTTCCAAGTCTTCATTCTCCACTGGTTGTATTGTGCTTGAAATATTCTTTTTGAAGTTTAAATTAGGCGTAGTCATAAGAGCGAGTAAAATTAAGGAATACAAAAAAGCACTTACGTTTTGAGTAATGTTGCCAACTTGGATTACATGCTTGTTGGCTTGGTCCTTAATGATCGTCATTTGCAGCAAAAAAAAAAAAAGATGAAATTGTATTTATGGTTTATCATTTGGAATTACAACTTTGGGCTTCTCGACAACGGTCTGCTGTGAATTAGAGTCACTGCTACTGACGAAAAGAGCAGGCATAAAAGTTGGCTAAATTTGATGACAGAACAAAATGATGTTTTGCTTGGGAAAAATTGTTTTATCACTAGTAGTCAAGACACTAAAAAACCGGACTTATGCTGTTTAGGTTTCGAAATGGGCACTTGATCTTGCTCCTATGTGTGCTTCATGGTTATTAAACGAATTATCCAATAGAGTTTAAAAATTCATAAAGGTAACTTAAACATTTTACCTACCTGTTTTGAACTAGGTTCTGCCTTATGAGCATAGGTAGAGATAAAGTTCAGAAGAACTTCTATTTGTATGGAGGCAGATTAAGATCAGTTTACTTACGGGCCTTCATGCCTACCGATGCTGATTTTCCTCCACGATTGTTTGATGCTAGACCTTGTTTTAAAAATTAGAATAAAGAGAAAAGCAAAGTTCCCAAAGTAATTGTACAGTATGCTAGGTGAACATTAGTATTTTATCTGCTTAGGTGAGTGAAAATACTTACGGCCTTTTAAGTTAAGACTGGGCCGAGGAGTTGTTGCCTGAAAATTAAGATGATTTCATTTGCAAAAAGAGGCCATTAATTTGTGAATTTAGTCGAGCATCAATGTAAGAGGGCGGGGAATATTTTGAAACAAACGGTAACTATAAAAAGGATTATAAACCTAATACTTGCTCTTTTGACCTTACCTATAGTTTTGTGTTCGTCTAATACTTAATTATTGTCCTAAGTTCTACCTTGAACTGAAAATACTAAAATTGCAGTCAGGGATGTTTCTAAGTCCTACCTTCTTTCTAAGGTGAGAGCAAGATTGTTTCCCCTCGACGTGTCACGCGGAAAAGTCTGGTAATGACTATTCCCAAACGTTACCGCGTTTCAACCGAAAATGGTCGGAAAAGTGTGTTCTATTTGGGACACCTGAATCGCTTCAACCTAAACCAGCTGCAGTAGGATAGAACACGAGTTTAGATTTCGCCTCAATTTTAAACCAGCGCAACTTAGATGATGACGGGAAAGTGTGTTGGGAGAATGGAAGGGAAATTGATCAAAAGATTGAGGGAATGAAACTTGGGTTATCACCTCAGGTACGTAAAAAGGCTACTGTGCTAACGGGGTTAGAGGAGAGGGGAGGGAGGGTGGATGGTCAACTGAGTAGGAGAGGTGTAGAAGAGGGTGCCATTAAAATTACATGTTCTTATGATACCATGGTGTTTTTCAAATGACCTCATGTCCGTAAAAAGGGTACCGTGGTACCGGGGCTGGAGGGTGAATCGTCAATTGAGGAGGACGACCCCATTAAAATTACATGTCCTTGTGATTCCATGGTGATTTTCAAATTATCCTGCAAATTAGTTACACATGGTATATTAAAAAAGATGCTAATATTCGAAGGACGACGAAAATTGGCCATATATAGCTTCTATGCGTCAGTATCTCTCATAGGATTTGTGAAAAGTACTTGATGTTGATGTTAACAAGATCTGTGCAGAGCGTTTAATTTCCTACAACTTGTATAAATCGTATTCCTGAAACTTTCACCTCTCCTCTCTATAAAAATTAAAATTTCAATTGTTTCCGGGATTT
Organism: Montipora capricornis; assembly: GCF_036669925.1. NCBI lineage: Eukaryota > Metazoa > Cnidaria > Anthozoa > Scleractinia > Acroporidae > Montipora > Montipora capricornis. The sequence goes on from NC_090887.1 coordinate 6,215,702, forward strand.
TCGGAGGTTAAAATATTTTTAAACGCCGTTTCGACCAGTTTTACTGGTCTTCTTCAGGTTGTTTAAAAAATGTTATCAATATGGCGGATCGTTTTCTGTCAATCCGCTTGGTAACCAAACATGGCGTATCTTGATCACTGCATGACGTGTAAATGACGTCAAAATACGCGGGAAATGCAGTCTGAGGCCTGTCAATAACGTTTGTGATAATCCACTGTCTACTAAAGTCTTTTTCACGATTAAAGAAGTAGTTTAGGATTGGTGTTCATGTTTCAACATGGTCGAAATTGTTAAGGTCTCTTATTCCACGATTTTTCTGTCGTAGTGACTCCATTCCTTCGAGAACTTTTCTTTGCTTCAACTCTCTCTCTCTCTTGCTATGATCTCTGCGTTTCCCCAGTCAACACCACTTTGGCACTCCACAGTGTGTCGAGCTACGCCTCTATTGTCCTTGCTCATCCGTTTTTCGGCCGATGCGTGTTTCTTTTCTGAAGATCTTCATTTGTTCATGTGTTCTTTCTTCCTTCTTTCGAGAAGGCGCCATGTTTTTCCTACATACACAATATTCTGGCAGGCACAAGGAATCTTATACACAACGCATTTCTGTCTTTCACCAAGTAGCTCCTGACATGTGTGAGTTTAATCTCTTTAACCTTTCTTGGATGATCATGTCAAGGATGTGGCAAATGCCTCTTATGGAGTCTTACGTACACTTTGTAAGCTGAAACACTTCAAACTTCAATCTAAGAAAGAGACTTGCAGAATTACTTGCGCTATCAAGACTCGACTATTGTGACTCCGTTTTTTCACCTTTGCCACGAATCCTAATGAAGCGCCTTCAAAAAATTGAGTTTGCGCCGCAAGTTTTGTTTATGGCAGATATGTTAACAATATTGGAGACATTTTAAAGCTAAATTGGCTTCCTGTGGAAGAAAGAAGGGACTTTAATTTGCTGAAGTTGACCTTTAAAGCGCTTTATTTTAAATAGTGGCCAACATATCTGAACTTACAACGAGTTTCTATAGTTAGAGAGTTGCGCTCATCAGACTGTATTAGACTACAGGTTCCTTTAGAAAAGGGGACCTTTCAAGACACCACGGCCGCTTTATTTAATAACCTACCAAAGGAATTGAAAATGTGTGATAACTTTAAATTTATTTACCTTGCGTTTATTTAAATTCTTAAAAAACCGTGCAAAGGCACGCCTTTAGAAATTTTTAAATTAGTTTAAGTTTTAAGTCTAGATTAGAATGTTTAGCTATTGTACATATTAAAAAGGCAATTTTTATCTTAGTATGTAATTAGTTAGTAACAGATGAAAAGCCACTCTGTGGAAACGCTGTTATTAAAACCCTTTACTTACTTACTTACTAATTTAGGGGGTACGGAGATGTTTCTATAGCTGTCAACTGAAAGTCCTCCATGTAAATGATTACAATTTCACCCGTGGCACCAAGGCCTATTGGTCCAGTGTCCAAAACAAAATGACTTCCTCCGTATTCGCAATAAGTCAGATCTAACATCCATTTCAACAACTCCATTATTGATGTTACACTCATTGTGGTTGTTTCTCTTGTACAAGGGAGAAGTGGCTTGCATGTTAAGAATTCCAGGCAGCCAAAAGAGAAAATCAAAAATTGGAGAGTAGGGAGAAACGAGATTGCGCTCAGCTATGATGTTAAGAACTTGTACCCCTCGCGTTGGAGCTAGTGGAAATATTGTTAAATGAGAACCATTTGGTGAAAGACAGAAATGCGTTGTGTATAAGATTCCTTGTGCCTGCCAGAATACTGTGTATGTAGGAGAAACATGGCGCCTTTTCCAGACAAGGAAGAAAGAACACATAACCAAAGTGAGACTAAGAAATGAAGATCTTCAGAAAGGAAGCACTTTATCGGGCCAAAAACGGATGGACAAGGACGATGGAGACCTAGCGCGACACACTGTGGAGTGCCAAAGTGGTTTTGACTCGGGAAACGCAGAGATCGTAGCAAGAGAGAGAGAGAGAGAAAGGGTTGAGGCAAAGGAAATGAGTTACTACGACAGAAATATCGTCAAATGAGAGTCCTTAACAATTTCGACCATGTTGAAACATGGAAACCAATCCTAAAATCCTTCTTTGATCGTGAAAAAGATTTTAGTAGACAGTGAATTATCACAAAAGTGAAAGTACTTGACAGGCCTCAGACTGCATTTCCCATCGTCATGTGCGGTTGCCAAGCTCAACGACAAAACGATCCGCCATATTAATAACATTTTTAAACAATTTGAAGACGACCAGTAAAACTGGTCAAAACGTTGGTTTAACCTCGGAAAATCCCGGAAACAATTCAAATTTTCATTTTTAACTGGTCTAAAGTTGAATGTTTTAATGCGTTTTAAGATGCTATTAACTGTTCTTTACTTTTCTTGCTCTGCTCAAAAATGTTAATTGCATTTGCCTTGAGAAATTCATTTTATTTAATGAAAAATGTGAAAAGATTGTGCTTACCTGGAAGCTTTTCAAATGGGCATTTCAATTGACGATTACGTTCTGGCTGTTATGTTGAAAACGAACCTGGGTCGCCTATTGGAAAAATGAAATAACAGTACACATTCCATAAAGGAACAAGTTGATAAGAAAGAACAAACTAATAGGCCATTTCCGAGTTCATGTCTGCCTCCTCTTCAAAGCGAGTCTAAGTGCGAAGTTTTTCTTATGAAAATTAGTTTTTCATATGTAAAGTATAAGTAATTACCATCACAAAAACTTTCCACTTATACTCGCTTTAAAGAGGAGGCAGACATGAACTCGGAAATGGCCTATTAACAATGCTGGCTATGATCCTTCGTGTATTACATATTGCCATTAACGGCTGCTTTAAAACGAGGTAAATAAGGTTAGATAATACTATTTAAGGCATCACCAATTTCGTAGAATTTAACATCATTTTAGTCAGAAAGCTAAAACTTACGGTTTACAGTACTCGTTACTTGGGCTTGAAGTTCTGCTCGTTTCCTGCATCGGTTGTGATGTGCTTCATCTGTACAGTCCTAGGTGAAAGTGTGTAAAGTACAATTTTAAAAATATGGGTCGAGTCATATCAAACGTGTTGTCCAATGAAGAGGGTAATGAAAGGGTTACTATATGACAGTCTTGCTACTGGAAGACTGTCATAGTAACCCTTTATCAAAGCAGGATATAAAAAGATTATAATTACCAAAACGTTTTAAAGGAAATGTTGGAGGCGTTTAAAAAAGTTGATTATTACTTGATATAAAGTCATTGAGAATACTTATCGTTGGAAAGGTAATCCATTGATTTTCTAAATTCCTGATTTTTGAATTGGTGCGCTATGTGAGGAAGTGATGAGGCTATGAAGTTGACAACTGAAAATAAACATTCGTAAAATGAACGTTTGATTGGGCAAGGGGGTTATTGAAACGCGTAGTTACAGATAAAGATAAGAGTAGAGTGCTATTAAGTAGGTCGAATATAGATTCTATTGCCTCGGTGCAGAGTAGAGAACGAATAAACTCAACTGACATATGGCACTAAATGTGGGAATCGAACCCGGGTCACATTGGTGGGAGGCCAGTGCTCTCACCACTGTGCCATCCCTGCACCTTTCCGAATCATTTATCGCACGGTAAGAATATTGTTGAATTAAGTGTTCGTGTGCGTATAGGGGTTGTAGATTGACAATTGATCGAAGTGCGGAAATGTATCTAGAGGTAAATTTAATGCAGCAATTCAGTGGGAATGTGGAGAACAAGAAGTTAAGATTTAGATTTAAGCATTTAGATGTGCAATATACTGAAGGAGCTTTTCTGGTAGAGGAATTATATCATTGTGTTGTCGGTGATTGGCGTTAAGTTTTATTTGCAGTCGATTGGGTTGAAATTTGAGGGAAAGGAAACTTTTTGATATGATGTAGAAATAAATGATATAAACTATGAGAAAAAATGAAGTCGGAGCGTAATTGTGTTTGAAGGTAATGTACGATGGAGTAGCATAACGTCTGGAGGGTTTTTGAATTGGGGACTAACAAGAGTGAGTTGGATGAGAATGTTTGATCTTTCACTCTGCGGTCTTGCTCCGATACAGTCACAAATGGATTTATTGTTTGATAAACTGTGCTCGAAATAAGTAAAGGGCTGCCAATTTTAACCAATCAGAAGAAGGCATGTGACGCATGACTGCTTCTGTATTTTTTTTTTTCAGACATGACAACTGATTTTCGCGGGAACCGGGAATTCTAAAAATAGATTCTTGGTGATTGTGCTGGGGAGTCCACCCACGCCATAACAACACTCTTTATCTAATTCAGTCTTTAGGACTAATTGAAAGGAAAAGGTTTAGGTGAAATAACTTCGGGGAGGGGAGAGGGGGTCGAGATGGGAATTTTTAGGTGAAATGTCCTCATGAATGAATTGGAAGGAAAATGAGTCATAGTCCATTTTGGGAGGGTAGAGATGGGTAGAGGTAGTAAGGTGGGAGGGGGGGGGGAATGTATGTCCTCAAATTATGGCGTTTAGGATTCAAGCTAATGCGAGGGGTTGGGATGGGTAATGGGAAATATTATAAAGAGTTTTCATGGTTCTAAAAACGATGGGGAGTTTAAGTGATATAGTTTTGCAAAAAGGGTTCACTAGTAGTAATTTGGGACCTACACAAAGTAAGCTACTAAATATCTCTAATGATTTAGTGTGCAATAATAGGTAGACATAGCGTTAGTTGAGGGGAGATGTTTATTTGTACATACAGAGTTAAGTTTCCATTCCTGGTTTTACGATTGGTTTCAGTGGTTTTGAAATTGGCAAAGAATAGAATTTAATATTCATACTGGTGTCTGGGGAGGTATAGTGAAAATGCATGACAATATAAAATAAAATAAAATAAGACAGGCGACTAAAATAGATAAGGAAGATGGGTATGATGATAATTAGTTTAATGGTTTATCATTTATTTTTATATTTATCGTTTTAAAATTTATTGAGTGTTGTGGAGAGAAGAGGAAAAGAAGAAAAACAGAGAGGAGAAGGATTTTAGAAACGTTTGGAAAAAAGTTAAATTATTCTGTGAAATCCGAGAAATCGATGGTCTGTTGTACTCTCGGCTAGAAATAAAACACTAAATTGAGATAGGATTTACCGATGATATCTTGTCGTTGTGCCCTAGGTTCTCTGAGCAGTTTTTTTTTTTTTAAGGGCTCTGGTCGTGTTGTTTGCTGTGTTTGGTAATATGTAGTTGTAGTCTAAGGAAATAAGTACATTTTCAAAGCATTGATTAGTTACAAAACTAGCGCGACATTTGAGGGATTGTTTCATTGTAATAATATGAAGAGACGTGGCCGTAATTCAAAATGACTGAAAGGAGGTTATTAAATGAGATACCCTCTTTGCAGATGAGTTACTTGTGGGTGTGACAAGTGAAGAGCCACATCTACTGCCGGCTGTGGATAAGAGGTATCTGAAAATAGAGCGAATAGCGGGACACAGATATTTAAGATATTGATCTGGTGAAGAGATTGAAATAAGTACTTACAGTTCGATGCTGGCAGTCCTCAATGACGATGTGTAATTTTACTGCTAAAATTACCGGTAAGAAGAAGCGAGTATAGTGAGTAAATGTTATATAGGGCATAAAATTAAGGCTAGCAACGAAAAATTCTTATGGTTTCTATGGCAATTACTGGCGCTTCATATGTCTACAGACTGGTTTTTGAGTAAATACGGCAAAAAGACAAATAAACAAGGCTCTAAGTACTTATCTAAGTATGTAAAAACTATTAATTAATGATATAATTATGCTTTAATTTGGAGATTTTAAACTGGAACGTCTCAGCTTTGTAGCAATTCTCCGTGCAAATTTGGCGAAAGCTGTAAACTATAATATAATAAAAATATTCTGTTTTGAAGTTTAAATTTGGTCGAGTGAATGATAATACGTTTACATAAGGAATATAAAAAATGCACTTACTTTGAGTAATCGTGACAACTCGGATTTCATTAGTTTGGTCGGTAGTGATCGTTATTTGCCAATTACAATTTTAAGCTAACGAGAAACAAAAGAAGATGTAATAATAGACCATATTGGACTGGAACTAGCTTGCAATGGAGGCCAATGCGGAGGAATCTTTTCAAATACAAATGTATTTGAATTTAATTGTTCTTCTCTTGCTCCCATAGGTGTCTCATGGTTGCTATAGCGCACTATGGGAAAAACAAAAGTTTCATGATTAATAACCGAATCATAGACCCTTTGCATAAATGGCGCCTAAATTTGAATAACAATACCTTGTACATCCTTAGCCTCGTACTTATGTCTCTAGACAAAGGATTTTTCACATGAATGCGAGGCTTAGGATGTACATTGCCATTTATGTAAAGGGTCTATCTAGTAGAGTTTGAAAACATTTATTAAAATAACTTAAAAATTCACCTATAATTTGAGAGTTATCTTCGTTGAACGACCGTTTCGAATTAAGTTGTGCTTTATGAGCATAGCTAGCTGATATAAAGTTCACAAGAATTTACGATGGAGAAGGCCGGATTAAGAACACTATACTTTATGGGCCTGTTTAATGGGAAAAAAGACCTTCCTGAATAAGAATAAAAGACAAGCAAAGTTTCGAAAGTAAATTGTATTGTATGTAAGGTAAACTAAGTATTTTATCTTATCTTCTTCAGGTGATGAAAATACTTACGGCCTTTCGAGTTATGTATTGGTCTCAGCAATGCAGTCATTCTTCTGATGAGGCTAAGGAGTTGTTAGGTGAACATAAAGATGGTTTCATTGCCAAATGAGGCCATTTAAATTTATGAATTTAACTGAGTAACAATCTAAGAGGGTAGGGAATATCTTGAAACAAACAGTAACTATGAAAGGATATATTCGGAGCATTTAAAATTGTCCTTGCTTTATTGACATTACTATCACTTTCGTTTTTGCGCAATACTTATTTAAACTTCTAAGTATCTACCTTTCCAGGGTAAAATAATAATCATTTTTTGCTCCACAGGTTGTACATGTTTTAATTTAAGATTTAAAAACAATTATACTGTAATAGTTTTTTTAAATAGTTGAATGGTCAACTGAGAAGGAGAGAGTTAGGAGAAGGGGCCCTCCCTTAAAATTACATGTCCTTATGATGCTTGTATCACGAGGGAAAAGTGTGCAGGGAGGAGAATGGAAGGGAAAGTAATTAAAATTACGTAATGACCTCATGTACGTAAAAGGGTACTGTGCTATCGGGGTTGGAGGAGGGAGTAGTCAACTAAGGGAGAGGGGAGTAGGGAGAGAGTTCCATTAAAATTACATGTTCTTATGATGTCATGGTTGTTTTCAAACGACCTCATGTACGTAAAAGGGGTACTGTGCTATCGGGGTTGGGAGGAGGGAGTGGTCAACTGAGGGAGAGGGCCACGTTAAAATTACATGTCCTTATGATGCCATGGTGGTTTTCAAACGACCTCATGTACGTAAAAAAGGGTACTGTATCGGGAGTGGGTGAATGGTCAACTGAGGAGGAAAGGTTACCATCAAAATTACATGTCCTGTCCTGTTGAAATACAAGTGCTACACGGCGACCAACGTTTGCAAAAACGTAACCCTTCCTTGTCCTTATATATGATGAGTATGATGCCATGGTGGTTTAAAGAAAAAAAAATGGATGATGAAAATTGACTATATATAGCCTCTGTGCACCAATAAGCCTAATATTTGAAAAGTACTTCCATGCACAAGGAGCCGATCGCTCGTAACACGTTGTCACTGCGTTGTTCTTGTCTGTTTGTCCAAAAAATATGAAAGAAGTTGACGGGGTCTCTCAGGAAGAAATTTAAATTAAATGCTCATGTTTCCGGTGATTTTGAGCGCATTTTATTTTGTCTGATAATTAAATTTTAATCTTTGTGGGTGTAATAAGCATCGTTGCCAAGACAGTTCCTCAAAGGGAATGGAAAGGTCCTGGGAACGAGGTTTTCTTGAAAGTGATACGTATCCAAGGAGTTTATGTTCGAATCTGGTTAACGTATTGGAATTTAAGAATGAAATCAGTTTAATAATTTATTTCTTTTAAATTTATATTTCAAATATTATCATAAGTGGGTGGTGTGGAGAAAAGAAAGAAAGAGATTTTGTAAATATTGGGGAAATAGAATTTAGTTTGAAAATCCGTGGATTGCTGTGCTGTTGGGTAGTAATAACTACCCATTTGCGCTAGTTTTAAAAGACGATCTATCGTTGTCTTACGGTTCCCTGAGCAATATTGAGGGGCTTTGTGATGAAGCTGTTAATTCCCAACTGCCGGTACTACCTTGCGCAAGCTTAAGTGGAAGGAGACGAGCATTCTTAACAAAGTGTGGCACTCACAACACTCGATTATTTGGAAAATAGCGCCAGATGTGAGGAAATGTATGTTGGGACAATTGTAATTATTTAAGGACGGTGCCTACTAATTCAAAGATATTTTTTTGCCCCGGTTTATGACTATGCAAAAAATGTAGATCTTAACAAGTGTTGCTGAAATCCAAAACGAAAATTTGGGGTATCCACGCATTTTTCAAAGATATTCATTAATAATATTTGTAAACAGCTGTAAAATACAGAGCAAAGTATGGCGTTCTTTCTCAACGTGAAGCTTATTTATCTCTCAAAAATTCATGGTTACCCCCAAGTTTTCTTTTTTGGATACTAAGAGTACTTTACTAAGATCTACTTTCTCCTGATATTTTTAAACTACGTAAAAATGTCCTTGTCTTAGTAAGGATCACCGATACCAATTTCGACCCCGGAGCTCTTCTCTTGACAGACACACACACACACACACACACACACACACACAGACAGAGAGAAGAGCTCTGGGGAACCCTGAAACAAAGTGTCTTCTCATTGGTTTTCGTGAAGAACAATCAAAAGCGTCTCTAACTGGTGCATTCATGTTAGCACGAGGAGTGAGCAGCCGCAGTAAAGTTCAAATAGCCAGTTTTTGGCTATACGAACTCTACGGCGCATGTTCTCCTAGATAGAGTTTCCCAGAGTCTTGGGTCTACCCTAGGCTGTGGTGACGAGAACTTACCATTGGAAACCCGAGTATCTCGAGACGCGCAGAAGGTATGCGCAATAACAATAGTAGGCACCGGCCTTAAGAGACGTGGCCGAGATCCAAAATGGCTGTAAGAGACAGAATATCAAAAAGAGGTACTCACCGTGCAGATGTTACTAGAATGCGTGATAAGTGAAGAACATTCACTGCCTGCTAGGGTCAAGATGTATCTTAAAAAATAAAGCGAATAACAGGGTTCGTTTCAAGATATTGTTCGGATGATACATTTTAATGTTGGCAGTACCCAATAACGCGATAAGATTTTGCTGCCTTGAAATACAATCAAGAAGAAGGAAGATCAGTGCGAATAGTTTAAAAAGGGCTTTAGTTGAGGCCATTGAAAACGAAAAAAATAATTTTAAGGTTTGTATGGCAATTACTGGCGTTGATTTTTATAGACTGGTTTTGACGTGAATACGGCTAAAAGATGAAAATAGACAAGACTGACCGTAAAACGTGACAAAGTACTATTATTGAACTCTACGAGTAATTTAAGGACGCAGAACCTACTAATAACATACTTACGCTTTGGAGATCCACAACTGCAACATCTCTTTGTTGCAAGGCTTGGTGGAAATTTCTTAGAAGCTGTAAACTGTGATTATACGGCTGTAACAAAAAGGTCTATTAGTGATTTGGTATTTCGAGCTTAGTGTCGTTAGTTTAGTTTGTGATGATCTAGGGCGAAATACTACGTTAGCTATAGTAGCGGGTTTGTTGAGGTGATTTGCATCTGTATCTACGGAGTCGAGCTTCGAATGCGAGGTTCTGATTAGGGAGTTCCGATCCCTTGATACACCTGTATATTTACAGGTGAAGAAAAGGAGCAGTTTTTGAAAGCACAAAAAAAGCGGGTAAGTCATGCTATGCTTTGGGATCAGTCGTTTCAAATGAAAGCGCATCATTTTCGTAGAGGTTTTTTTATTGTAACAATTTGAGTGTTTGAGTGGACAGTGGCTTTAAGTAAATGGTTTGAAAAAAAAAAAAAGTACCTACTGGGTGGATGTGACTCACGGCATCGACTGTCTTCTGAGAATAAGAAGTACCTAATATATAATTAATTGAATAACAGGATTCATCAACACAATTTGGGGATGAATGGTGGCACAGAAGTACTCACAGTTTGATGTTGGCAGTCTGCAATAGGGACGCAGGATTTGAAATTTGTTTTGCAAGGTTACCTAACAAACAAATAATATAATGAAATAGCAAATAAAATGAAATTCTTTGTTATTGTTATAGTCCAGTCATGATTCTTAAGTCATGGAGCGGTCAGAGAGGGTGCATCAATATTACATGGAGCATTTATTGAGGCTGATGTAGACGAACAGGGCACTCACGGTTATCGTGGTAATAACGAGAGTTTTAGCTTTCCCAAGTACTGGTTCTAAAGTGAATACGGCCCAAACTTGAAAACAAAACAAGTCTGACAATATTAGTCTAACACGATAAAATATTATTCATTATCAAACTGTAGTGTTTTTGATCACGTCAAAGGTAATTTGAAATTGCTTTAAATCGGGTTTAACATTGTATCATTGATCGTTGCAACGAACGAGATCGAAAAGGGAAAGTGTCTGAAAATGGAATGAATATTAAGGGACCCTTGTAAGGATATATTTTTTAGATAAGCCGGCGTCAAAGTAAAACTTACAGTTGTGTTAGCACTGTCCAATAAAGGCGTAGAATTGAAATTTCTCGTAATAAGCCTCCAGCGACGGGAAAAAGGAAGGACTTTCAGTATAAATATGATAGGGGGTATTTCTTTAATTAAGGCTAGTGTAGACCAGAAAGGAAACTTACGGTTTCCATGGTAATTATAATTATAATGGTAATGGTAATAACGAATTCAGCCATAGTGTTAAAGTATTTCGCTTGCTCCTAAAAAGGTGAGGGGATGGTTAATACGTTTCAAATCGAAAGTATTTGAGTACTCAAGGCCTTTTTGGTACCAAATTGGCTGGTTCTACTTGAGGGGTCGGAGGTGAAAAAACAAAGAAATAAAATGAAATTCTTTGTTCTTGTTATAGTCCAGTCATGATTCTTATGATTCTCGAGCCAATTTTAATTTATATAGATCCAATTTGAGCGAAATGCGAGTGCCTGATGGACATGCAATCCAAATTTAGCTATGGCGGAGGGTTTACATAATGACCTCATGGAAACAATGGTTTATACAAGAATGAATTAGATAAGAGTGTCGATCTTTCACTCCGCGGTCTTGCCTAAGCGCAATCACAAATGGATTTATCTTTCGATGCATTTTGAGGGTGAAACAAACAAAGGGCCACCAATTTTAACCAATCAGAAGAGGTCGTGACACGTGTGACTACTTCTGCCATGTTTTTTCAGAGACATGACAATTGATTCTAGCAGGAACAAGTTTTCTAAAAATGCACTGAGAAGCTCACCAACGCTCTTATCTAATTTGCACTCTTGGTTTGAATAATCAAGGACGAAATAGCAAGGGAAGTACATGACGTCATGAAGTCTGTTGATAAGGACAATTTTAGGATGAAAGGAGTAAATTGCAAGGTTGTCATGATGATTATGACAAACACGAAGGGACTTGTTGAGGGGAGGGGAGGCTAAATAGAGATGGAGGAGGAAAAATATGGCGCACGGACCTAAACTTAGGTCAATAAGCATTTTATCATATGGGCTCTTTATACTATTCATGAGAACTCAAGAATACGAAGTTTGGACAAAATATGCAACAAACTTGCAAATAAAATTTATTTACTGCGATGTGTGCCTTAGGTTTTGTGGCTGTAAATAACTTGGGATGTTTTAAGGCGACGAAATCCTTTAAAATCGCGTCGCATGGAAGAGTAAGTTCTCCGAGCAGGGCCGTACGGCTTTTTCCGGCCCTGCTCGCGCTAATGCGTACGGCCCTCATGCGGGGATTTTCCCAAGAATTTTACAATGAAAGCGCGCACGGGGCCGTACGGGCCATATGATAAAATGGATATTATTACATGAACACTAATGAAATACCAAGTGAGCTCTCGCGCGAAAACATGGTCTCTTCACACGCGAAGATAACATGTTATCTGCGCATGTGAAAAGATCACTTTTGCTATGGTTACTTATAAAGACGCACCTTTCGATGCCTTTCGTGAAGACTATTTTGTGCTTCATTGGTGTTTATCAAATAAATAGAATATCACATGGCCGCTTTGAGATACAAAATTTCTCTTCTGGTGTTGAAAAATATGCGCGGCCATGTAATATCCTCTATTTATTATTTGTCGTGTGTCCGTATACATTATTTGTCGATTCATTCGCTTTCCTAATGATGGAGATATCAACCAACACATCGCAATTATATATGGAGTTTCACAACGCGTTTTATAAAGATGGAATTTAACTTAATGTTACGCACCACACCTAAAAAATGTATTAAATTTTACATTTCTGTATTTGAAGTAGTTGGAATGAGTGCGTAACAAAAAGTTTATAAAGTAAAGGTCGAGGAGTGCTTTTAATAGCGTAGGACACCGACGGAGTTGATCCACGTTATCCTAGGATTTGGTTCGTTCGACTTTTTATGTGCTTGCAAGTTTCGCTGTAGATAATTGTGAATGAAGGACATAAAAATTGTATTAACGAAAATTACAAAGAAGGCAGTAACACTCTGACTTTAGTTGTAGTTGTTTCCCAGTTTGTTATGGATGAAATTAGCTTTATTCTAATCGAAAACCCGATGATAAATTTCGGAAGTAGAATTTTGGAACCTTATAACAAGTACTTTGGTTGCCAAGATTTGAGGGCTATTTTTTAGACATTTTAGGCAGCGGAATTCCACTAAGGTGCAGTATTGCGGTTTATCAAAATATCTTGATAGGATGTTATTTGTTTGAGACTTGATATTTGGATATTAAATTGATATTTGGGTGATAAGAGAATGATAATATCGAGGAATCATTTTCATCATAATGTGCATGTCAAATATTAAACTATCATTATCATTTGAGATTATCATGATAGTTGCTCAATAATTTTCGCTTGCAAATTCTGTAATTGTCGCCATCAAATCTTTAATTTGAAAAAGTGGTAAATTGAGATATCAAAGTATCACTCTCAAATCTTGAGAATAGCATGGAAAAATATATTTCTGAATAGCAAGCTATAATATCATGTATCAATCTCATTCTCAAATCATGTCTTACGCAAGTGATTTTATCATGTAACAAAGAAGAACAGACACTGACAGTGATTGTTTGATATATCATGATAATATCAAAATTCTCTAATAAAGCTGGAGAATACCACAATTGATCACTCTATTACCGGGTAGAAGAAAACCTTACTTAATAAAAATGTTGTGATAATATCATGATTTATCACTATATCACAGGGGGAAGAAGAAATTCTTACTTAATTAAATATTCTGATAATATCATGATTTATCACTATATCACAGGAGGAAGAAGAAATTCTTACTTAATTAAATATTCTGATAATATCATGATAAATTATGCTTATATGATAAAAACCTAATGCGGAATATCAAAAAATCAGTCCCTTATAAAACCATTGATTAATCATGATATTATCAACATTGCTTACAAGAAACTTACAAGATATTCCTTGATATATCATAAGTGATAATTAGTCATGATATAGTGATAAACCGCAATGCTGCACCTCTCTCCGGAATTCTGTGAAGGCATATAATATAGCCTTCCATAAATAAGAAGAACTCGACCCTTCCACGGCAGAATTCACTCAACAAGAGCTAATTCTCACGAGAAATGCACCACAAAACAGAACAAACGCCCCCTTTAGTGTGATAACTTTGTGCACCGCGCAATTATTTGTGCACGTAAATATACCTCACCTTCACTGTGGTCCGTCTTTTAATTTGTCTTCTCCAAAGTCATCCTTGTGTCTGGAACACAGCGTCATATTTGTCAAGATCACTTCTTCTTGCAGCAACGATAGCTCGATAAACTTCCTCGGCAAAGGCAATCAGCTGTTTTCCCGAAGGCGAAGCGATGAGTCTTTAAATTGGGGTTCAATTTATTTGGTTCAGGAAGGTTGCTGATTGGCTGGTACGCGTACATTCCAATGCCTAATCGAAGTGACAACAAAGTGTGTCACATGAAACCTCATCTTTACAACATCTACACGAGAAAAACGTTACCGGTGTGCTTTCGCCGTGACAATTACTGTTATTGTGGCTAAGTTGGCGTTTTCTGGAAATTTACTCGTCTGCAAAGTCCGTGCAGAAAGCAAGCGTGAAATTATCAAGTGCGCAGATTTCGTGAAAAACGCTGAGATTTCAAGAAAAAATATTTATTTTGTTTTTAAAATACAAAACAAAACCTCACAACTGACATTCTCTTTGGTTGTGAAACATATTGAAACCATGAAATAATAAGAAAATATGGCAGAATCATTTTTATAGTTGTCATTGATTTAATTGAAGGTGTAAGGAAAGTCGGGATGACCTACGTTGCGTCTGGTCTAGGCTTTGGTGCGTGGCCAATGAAAATGTACTACATCAGTCCCATGATCAAAGACCGAGTCTTAAATTTCAAACGCAAAAATGTTGATCTTAGAAGCGGGTGGATTTGGGACACGACAATAGCACGGGATATTAAAGTTATGTCTTCTTCTGCGTAACAACCTGCGGAACGCACGGTCAATAAGAAAGAAAAACAAACAACAAAATGTGGTTTGGCGTTGTCATGGACACCGTTTCGGATGCCACTAAACAATCAATCTATCACAAACCACTTTTATTTGAAACTATTGCTGTTGTGAACTTTGGCTGAAGCTAGGGATTGGCGACAAACGAAGTATATTAATTTCTACTGTTAACAAGGGTCTATACACCGTTTGAGGCCGGTTATCAGTGAGTTTATGCTTTTGAAGGCGAAGCTAAGCCATTATATTCTTTTCCCCGTTGCATCTATTGTCTACGCCTTTTGTATGTTTTGAAGAGAATTTCCAAGCCATTGCGTGCGGAAAACCGCATTTATAGCGTAGTTTAATTTCTCGTTACACGTTTGACAACCAGCAATTGTACATTACACCTTTGTCACCTCTGTCTCGACAAATGTTGCAAACAACTCATTAGACTTCTTAAAATGGGTCCATACGATTTTTATTTATTATGTACTCAACACAATTACTTTATCGCTGTGTTTCAAGAGCACTTTCCGTATCCTTGGTTTGCATCCACGTGATGAGACGACCATCTTCGTGTACAAAACAATAGAAAATGACCCCACAAGTTTTGCATAATAATTGTGTCAAATTCCCAAAAGACACTTTACTGCGTTGTTCTGTACACCAATATGGCTGCCGTGACGTCAGATGCAAGCCATCAAGTGGTTAAAGATTCAGAGGGAGTATCAATCGAGTGTCGTAAAACCAAAACCAAAGTAATTACTTTGGCCAATCAGAAAGGACGGACACAATCCAGTAAACCAATCAAAACTCGAAGTAATTACACGTAGCCGACACAAAGCCCGGGAAGCTGTGCACGCGCGAGCCACGATTGGTTTTGGTTTCACTTCTGATTAATTGTCACACCTTTAATAAAATTTCCACAGGGCTCCTTTATTCTCAATTCGACATTCCTCGTTTTCAAAAGTTCTACGTTTATGCCGGCCTGTACATCAACTGAAACGTCAACTTCTTGTAAAAACCAGCATCTTTTCTTGATATGGTAGGTATCGGAGAGCCAGAGCATTTGCGCATGAGCTGACGGAATGTTTGAACAAGAGAGAAAAATGCAGTACCTCCAGACGTGGCGCTGGAGCGTCGTACCAAACGAGTCATCCCGGGATTTCGGCCCGTGCGATCGCTTTTGGACGCAGTTGGCCCTTCGCTGCTTTCTGCTACCGACCTTGCCTCCCGGTACGGCATTGAGGGAGGGATATGTCGGCCCCTAAACCATATGAGACAAATCCCACGCCTACTCACAGCTTCTCAGACCGCCCTTGTCATTACAATATAGCGTAAGATTTCGCTCGATTATATATTCAAGAGTAAAGTCATTTTTTCTGTCATATGGTAAGCACTGGAGCGGCAGATTACAAAGAGTACGCATGCGCCTTACTGAAGGTACCATACACACATGCTTAAAGTTTATTTCGTCTCGTATTTCAGAGTGATTACAATAGCTAATATCTTGCAGACATAACAGTTACAGCTAAAATAGATAGCCCATACGGATAAGTAATTAAACATGAAATATTCAAAGAAACAGCGATGTTCAAAAAAGCAGCTATACAAAATGCGACCCAGATTCTCATTTTAAAACCTATTAACTCATTCAGTACGGATAAAATCAGGTAGCGCATTCCATAAATTAGCTGATACTAAAGTAAGAAACAGGATTAAGACCATAACTGGTTGTTCTAAGTTTATTGACGAACAGAATGTAATTTCCGTGAACATCATGAGAACTGAGAAGACCGGAGAGAAAACTCGGTTGTTTTTTTATATGCAGTAGCAGGAAAATCCTTCAAAAACAGACTTTTATAGTATTAATATCAAGAAATGTCGAGTGCGCTTATTGTATAGAGATCATATAGAGTTTGCCTTTCGTAATCTGCAAATGTAAATCTCAGTATTCTCTTACTTACGTTATACCGTTCTTTTGACAAGAACAACTGACGAAACGCCAGCTTTTGCTACAACAACAACAGCGAAAATTGCACTACTTTGTCGCGAATTTTCTATAGCAAAAATGTGTTCAAAAATCAAAAGTCTACATTAACAGCACACACCAGGGCTACTCCTTAGTATCTGGCTAACAATTTCCTTCTCACTTTTTCCTCCGGCCGTGCTTCAACCATTTGATAAGGTCCAGTCACGTGCTTCTCAAGTTGCCTCGTTCATGCCCAAAAGAATTCTGGGTAATTTCGTCATTCCGTGACAAGGGAAGACCCCAATTCTCATTTCATAGATGTCTTTATAAGTGTCGGACTAGCCAGTCCTATCAAAAAAATACCGCATCCATTGAAGTTTTTAGCTCTCAAACCTTGCCCAAATTGTATTGGTAGGTCCTGGAATTCGTCCACAGAAAAATCAGAGAGACAACTTCACTCGTGAACCGTCAGCTTTGCAACAAAGCAATTTAGGCGTCCCAGTCTGCACGAAACCCTCTCTCACCTCTGTCTTTAGAAGACCAGACTCGCACGGTTCTTACATCTACGTTTATGCCGGCCTGTACAATCAACTGAAATGTCAATTTCTTGTAAAAACCAGCATCTTTTCTTGATATGGTAGGTATCAGAGAGCCAGAGCATTTGCGCATGAGCTGACGGAATGTTTGAACAAGAGAGAAAAATGCAGTACCTCCAGACGTGGCGCTGGAGCGTCGTACCAAACGAGTCATCCCGGGATTTCGGCCCGTGCGATCGCTTTTGGACGCAGTTGGCCCTTCGGTGCTTTCTGCTACCGACCTTGCCTCCCGGTACGGCATTGAGGGAGGGATATGTCGGCCCCTAAACCATATGAGACAAATCCCACGCCTACTCACAGCTTCTCAGACCGCCCTTGTCATTACAATATAGCGTAAGATTTCGCTCGATTATATATTCAAGAGTAAAGTCATTTTTTCTGTCATATGGTAAGCACTGGAGCGGCAGATTACAAAGAGTACGCATGCGCCCTACTGAAGGTACCATACACACATGCTTAAAGTTTATTTCGTCTCGTATTTCAGAGTAATTACAATAGCTAATATCTTGCAGACATAACAGTTACAGCTAAAATAGATAGCCCATACGGATAAGTAATTAAACATGAAATATTCAAAGAAACAGCGATGTTCAAAAAAGCAGCTATACAAAATGCGGCCCAGATTCTCATTTTAAAACCTATTAACTCATTCAGTACGGATAAAATCAGGTAGCGCATTCCATAAATTAGCTGATACTAAAGTAAGAAACAGAATTAAGACCATAACTGGTTGTTCTAGGTTTATTGACGAGCAGAATGTAATTTCTGCGAACATCATGAGAACTGAGAAGACCGGAGAGAAAACTCGTTGTTTTATTTTATATGCAGTAGCAGGAAAATCCTTCAAAAACAGACTTTTATAGTATTAATATCAAGAAATGTCGAGTGCGCTTATTGCATAGAGATTATATAGAGTTTGCCTTTCGTAATCTGCAAATGTAAATCTCAGTATTCTCTTACTTACGTTATACCGTTCTTTTGACAAGAACAACTGACGAAACGCCAGCGTTTGCTAGAAGAACAACTGCGAAAAATGCACTACTTTGTCGCGATTTTTTTATAGCAAAAATGTGTTCAGAAATCAAAAGTCTACATTAACAGCACACACCAGGGCTACTCCTTAGTATCTGGCTAACAATTTTCTTCTCACTTTTTCCTCCGGCCGCGCTTCAACCATTTGATGAGGTCCAGTCTCGTGCTTCTCAAGTTGCCTCGTTCATGCGCAAAAGAATTCTGGGTAATTCCGTCATTCCGTGAGATGGGAAGACCCCGATTCTCATTTCATAGATGTTTTTATAAGTGTCGGACCAGCCAGTCCTACCACCAAAATACCGCATCCATTGAAGTGTTTAGCTCTCAAAACTTGCCCAAATTGTATTGGTAGGTCCTGGAATTCGTCCACAGAAAGGCCAGAGAGACAACTTCACTCGTGAATCGCCAGCTTTGCAACAAAGCAATTTAGGCTTCCCAGTCTGCACGAAACCCTCTCTCACCTCTGTCTCCAGACGACCAGACTCGCACGGTTTTTACATCTATTGTAGGGTTTCCCTGTTTCCAGTCCTCGATTCCCAGGTTCTAAATTTAGAGAAAACCTTTTAATTTGTTTTTCTCGCATTTTTCTAGTTTGGTTGTCACATTTTCTATCTCGCATTTTCCAGTTTCTATCTCGCATTTTGTAGTTTTTTATATCGCATTTTCCAGTTTTTACCTCGCTTCTCTAGTTTTCTATCTCGCTTTTTCCAGTTTTTTTCTCGTATTTTCTATCTGGCATTTCCTAGTTTTTTATCTTGCATTTTCTATCTCGCATTTTCCTGTTTTTTTGTCTCGCATTTTCTATCTCGCATTTTCCAGCTTTTTATCTCGCATTTTCTATGTCGCATTTTCTAGTTTTTTATCTCGCATTTTCTAGTTTTTTTTTCTCCACCCGGGATTATCTCGCATGTCCCCTACAAGCTTCCGTAGAAAAGCCTTGAATGTAAGATTCAAGCGGGTATTTATAGTAAGAAAGAGAAACTATGCTAAGAAATAGTCATTTACAAGAGTCAATTACCTAAAGGTAAGAATGTGGTATTAGGTTTGTCCCCATCAGCGTCATAAAAGTGGCTATTTTTAAACCAAGTTTGCGAGGAAATAAACAATAGGCCAATGTTGTACCCAATTCAGATCTCCCGGGGCTAAGATTCTTTGTGCATTGTATTTGCATGTAAAGGTAGTATTCACATTTAAATGAGATGGAAATACCTGGAACATAACGTTTTATTCCCAAGGGGTTTATAACATTCGACGTCTTGGTCTTAAATTATAAAAAAACTGACATTTAAGTAATGATCCGTGTAAGGTGGATAGCAATTTCCTTTGTTATGCGGCAACGGGGCTTTCCCCACATAGGAATGTTATCATTTTTACACAGAGAATGCATAAACCTACAGGAAGGCAGTTAACGCAATAAAATTCATTTACAGCCCACTTTGAAAGGGTGTTTTTTTTGTGTTAAAAGATTTTGACCAATCACAAGAGTTGAAAACAAAAGCCAAGAAACGTTTACAATTTACAATCATGTTCCCCACATACGATTTCTGTGGAATTCATTTAAACTGAGACCAGATGAAAGATGGAAGATGGTTGGAAAGTAAGGATGAATATAATAAGTACTGCTTTTATGAAGTTTTGTTAACTTTTGCTGTTTAAGCCAATCAGAAATAAGTACAGACAATAGAAAAGTTATCACCTTTTTGAATACCAATTGAATTCCAACATGTTCGTTGCCGTTGTTGCTATCGTTCTTATCTGGACCGTTTCTTAATATCCAAATGAATAATTAACAATTATTCCATTCGCGCTTGTTGGATATGAGATGGTAAATAGCCAACGAGGCGCGTAGCGCCGAATTGGCTATAACCACTCTCATATCCAACAAGCGCGAATGGAATAATTGTTTTATTAAATTCCTTAAACTCCAAAAGTTTGGAAGTACGAAATACGAGCGAAAAAAGAGAGAAAATCCTAGCGAAATCGAAAAAAGTTGATGAAGATGCGATGTTGTGTAATACCTCGTGGTCAGACAAAAACATTTCTTACCTTTTCGCGTATCTCTAAGCTTTGAAAGTGATCCAAACTTTCCACAAAAACGTTTTTCTTTTGCTTTATACCGAAAGAAATTTCGCTTTCTGGCGTAAACGTTTTTAGTTTAGCAACGCTAAGCGCAATCATTTACCATGTAAGGTCAAACTAAGGTATATGAGCTGATAACCGAGATTGAGTGAACCAATCAGAGCACGAGAATTGCATTATCCGAGGTTGAGAATTAAACAACAATGGTTCTTTGTCCTTCAGAACCAACAAAGAGATGATGTTGAAAGCAAGAATTAAGAATTTTTATGGTCAGCTCCACTCGCCATTTTTTATCCGAGTTGCATTGTAATCTTGTAAAGAAAATTTTCAATATGTTTGCATTAAGCAGAGAACAAATGTGACAATTTGTGTGCATTTTTTTAGTCTTAATTTATTGTGAGCGACCGGTTTGCATCGCTTTTTCTGCATTGCGATTCTTTCACTTCGATAAACAAAAAAATTTCCTTGGTTACTCCCATCGATAAGGGTCGCAGGCATTGAAAGTACCTTTTGTTGACAAGGTACTTGGTGGGAAAGCAGAAAACCCGTTCTAAAACTACCAAGGAGATCGCAGATTCAATTGAAGAAGAGCCAGTCCCGTAAAATGTTGCCATGAACTCCTTTGAGATCGAACTTTGACTGGCGTAGTTTTACGCGCGTGCTTTTAAACTCAGGTCGGAAACTGGAACTGAACATTTTGCATGCCAGGACAGCAGTCTCTCCCAGGCTTTGAAACTCTTCGTGTCCAACAAGATACTTGACAATATTAGGTGGTGGTGTCAAGACAAGTTAAAAAGGAAGACACCTTATTTCCCTTTTGTCGTCCTTGGCTGAAAAACATCGTGTGCACAAGTTCCCTACTTTATGAATGCACACACAGGAAAATAAGGAGCCCATTTGGTGCCACTATATTTTCCTCATCAAATTTTGCTTATACAACTTTTTTGGCACGACTATTGGTATTCTTTTTGTTTTTTTTGTCTTTTTTGGCGCACGACTTTTCTTGGCATCACCTTTTTGGCACGACTTTTCAGATCTTCTAAAAAGTACACATGAACAGAGTATTCTTGGCAGGACTTTTTTGGCAGGACTTTTCTTGGCACGACTTTTTTTGGCACGAAACGAAAAGTCGTGCCAAGAAAAGTCGTGCCAAAAAGGTCGTGCCAAAAAGTCGTTCTAAGAAAAGTCCTGCGAAAAAAAGTTGTGCCAAGAAAGTCGTGCTGTAGAAAAAACACAAAAGAAAAGCAATAGTCGTGCCAAAAAAGTTTTATAAAAAAATATTATGAGCAAAATATAGTGGCACTAAATAGGCTCCATAGGAAAACTTGTTTGGGGACAACTATTTCTTTTTTCTTGGCAGTCCGTCTCGGGAACGCGATTTTTTTTAGAAAACATTTTACGTGGGCCCCAGTCCCTCGTCATTCATGGAGCTGCTGAAATTAGAGTAGGAATGGGACCGAGTCCCCGATTTCATTCTCGCATTTTATTGACGTATTGAAAAAACCTTAAAATATTTATTCTCGGAAGTCATTACAAATCAAAACAGGAACTCCTTACGGCATCTGCCTACGGCTAGATTCTAGAAATAATATCTTTCAACTCTAATTCCTTCTTTTTCAGAACGTCCTTTATAGCTACGGCTTGAACAGGAAACAAATGATAAATAAATAAGCGGCCGGCTTCTTTTAGAGTGGGTTTTATTAGAGATAGGTGCGTGCAAGGAAACGCAACAACAGCAAATGAAAACTTAGTAAGTGGCGTCTTATCACAAAGTAAAGTTAGGACAAAATTAATTGTTAGGACAAAATTATCTACAAATTCACGAGTGGACTTGTGTTAGTGCTGGAACAAGCCTTTACGTAATACTTGATATAACAAATACAATATTAGTATCGTAATATTGTATTATATGTATTGTATATTTATTTCACTTTTATGTTGCAGTTTTGTCTTCAGGGGTACCCAACAATAATCTCCGGGAGAGTTAGTAAAACTATCCTAAGAATTTCCGTTCTACGTTTCCAGACTGCTAGCAAAAGAGTTCTCTTCTGTAACGTCACCTAAAAGTTCCGCAACCAGGGAAAAGTAGTCCCTTGCGTTTTCGAAAATTGTCGGCACTTAAAAAGGTCATCTAGCAGTTTCGGATGAGCAAATGGTTCGCTGGGAAGTTCTTAGAAGGCCACGTTCGGGTAGCAATTTCTGAAATGAAGATATCATTCCCTAAAATTTTCGGACACTTCAATTTTCAGCTAAGATTTCCGAACAGATCAAATTCTTCTAGGTGATAGACAGTCTTCTGTCTTCTAGGTGATATCTATTTTCTATCTTCTGGGTTTATTTAGTATATAGTGTTTCAACGGCATTTTATTCTTTTGTAATGTTCAATTATTTTTCTAGTAGCTGTATTATGTTACGTTATCATTTGAACTGCGATCTTCTTTAAAGACGGTGCCTACTAATTCAAAGGTATTTTTGCGCGGTTTACTGAATATGTGGGAAAAGCGGGTGTTAACAAGTGTCAGATTGAAATCCAAAATGAAATTGTGGGTAACCACGCATTTTTCGAAGATAACTAATCAACAACATTTGTAAAAAGCTTTAGAATACAAATGTATGGCGTTCTTCTCCAAATTGAAGCTTAATTATCTCTAAAAAATGCACAAATCTTTTTTAGTCTTTATACATTACAAGGAGCCTAGAAATGTCTCTCAAAGGCTTTTGGCTTAATTTTCTCGTTGGATGCCCGTGTGTCTTTTAATTGTAATATCATTGTTAATTGAAAAAAAGAAAAAAACTTTAAATTAAGTTCAAATAAAACAGAATTCATATATAGATTCGAATTCCAGTGAATCAGTTCGACACGGGATAAAATATATTTTTAAAAATTAAAAGTTTCGTAAAAACAAAAATTTCATTTTCTAGCGCACGATTCGGACAAGCAAGACAAACACAGTTCCATAATATATTTAAGTTAATAAGATGTATTTTAAGAACTTATTGATATCAGGTGTCTTTGTTTCCAAGTGATGTCACAGTACTTCCGCTTCTTTGACTGAGTCTTCTATGTTGGAGTACTTCTTGGGAACTTCAAAATTTCGCAGATCGAACAGCACGGGAAATCAGTATTATTCTCTCCAACTAATAACTATCTTTTTTCACTCCATAGCCTCTTGAATTTATGAGAGATCGCGTTCGTGTGAAACGGGAAACCAGCAGCAAACGCCAAAGGTTACTACTTGTCATGAAAGCATGAAAATTCTCTTACTCTACTTTTTCTCTCAGGGGGAGGGGGATACGAAAGCCGATTAATTTAATCCAGGATTAGCGTAAACTTTTGCTCATGTTTTCCACTTCCTGGTGAAAGTTTCTTTTGCTTTTTTTTTTCCAAGATTGATTTTTTCTAATGTAGTTTTAACGAATATCAGCTTTGAGCAGCATTTGGGAGTAGAGAAATAAACTCCTTGGTTAATTTTTATTCTGGGATTATCCTTAATCGGATTTTGAACAACCGGGCCCTGGTGGCGTAGTTATGTTGCTAAGATACAAGTGATAACATGAAATTAAACGATCTTTTATCAGCAATTTAATCGTAAAATAGTTGACATGTATTTAATTTAACAATGGCAGAAAGCTAGCTAACCCTGAAACTGTCCTATAGACCTTATTCATAAAGGGCGGTCAATTTATAATTCTTTTGTCGAAGTGCAAATTAGCCTACCAAGCCTCGATACCATACAGTGAATTGAAAAGAATTCTTGCTCTAAAAAGAGGCTTGGTAGGCTAATTTGCACGTGGACAAAGGAATTATGAATGTGACCGCCATTTATGAATAAGCCTCTATTAATGCCGAAATCAGGGCTGTTGATAACCAATCAGATTCGAGTATTTTGTAATAGTTACGACTAGGACAAAAAGCATTTATTTCTGTCTTTTGTGAAGAAATTTAAGTTTGTAAATCAATCACAATGTTGACGAAAATTTGGCTGAGTTTTTAATATGTATTGCAATATTGAGTATAATTTAAACGAAAACAGAACAAAGAGGAAGATAGAAAAGAAAAGTTAAAGAAAATAACAGAAACAGCCGCCTAAGAACAAGAGTTTATCAGTAAAAGAGTTCCAGTCGCTGTTAATCCAACACAGCATTTCCGAGTCCATGCCAATATTACCAAACACGTGCAGATGACGTCAGAGATCAGCTCTTTATAAACTGCGCGATCATTCGACCGGAAGGAATATTCTAGGACCACGAGAATGTAATGGCGGAAGATCTGAGGCATTTTACAGACATCAAAGATATTCGGCCCGGCATAAAAAACTTAAACTGTTTATTCATAGTTTTGGAAGTCGGTAAGCTTCCCCTAGCCTTTTGCTCGTTCCCTGCTTGGTCTGACACAGAATCCACGCTAAAATTTCGCGAATCTTTCTTACAGGGAAAGCGACCAAAACTAAAGATTCTCATGTTGTTCGTACATGTCGGGTTGCGGATAAAACGGGCTCTATTATGGTGTCCGTTTGGGACGAAGTCGGAGAAATTCTACAACCAGGAGATATCATTAAGTTTGTTCGAGGGTAAGAACAGCTTTCTTGGTGGTGTGTTGATGCCTTCAACTGCCGAATACGAACGATCAATTCTCTTCGGTGTTCCTCGTCAGCGAGGAAGTTCCCAGGGGGGAGGGGGGTCTGCCATTGTCCGACAGAAAGAGGCAAATTGCGTATATTCGGCGGTCGGAATTTAGGCTTCTCTGTCGCGACCTCCTTCAAATATTTTGAAAATGGATTTTGGTTCCAAAAGAACGGGATTATTTAATATCACCGTTGCAAGGTTGTCCGATAGAGGTTTATGTCGTAGGGGAGGGGAGGGTAGTTGAAAAACCAAAAGAGACATTGTTTACCACTCTGTACTTAAATTTTATGACTTTTTCGTAACTTCAGATATGGATACTGAAAATGAACAATTCTCAAATATTGGCTATTAATTTTTTCACATTTTAGCAAAAGTTTGGTGGGAAAATTATGTTCCATCTTAGTATGGCTTTGTAACCCGTAAAGACAACTAGTGGCCAAAATAATGATGTGGGCAAGGCAAGCACATTGGTGGAAAAAAATAGGATCCATTGATGGCACTTGGCATGGACCAAGATGTCGTCGTGAATTTCTGCTCTTTCATTTTTGGTGAAAGATTTAAGTGGTTGAAAGTGGTTTGAGTAGGAGTGAGGACAATGTGCGAGCCATGGCTGCCAGTCATGCAAGCCATGGCCGAGAGTCATGTGAGCCAACTTGCAAGTCACACAGTTATTGAAAGCTAACCGTTTCAAAATGGGTGCTTAGACTTAAAATAATACTGTTTAACAGTGCTATTTGAAATGGGTGCTTAGATTTAAATGCGAGACTCACATGACTGTTGTCCAGCCCCCTCGAGTAGAGTCAAATTTGCACTCTAACTCCCAATGGCCACTTTCTGATTTTACTCTGTCTAAAGCCAGACAATTTTACCCATCAATGGGGCCCCCTCGGGGCTTAAAGGGATAAATTATTAAGATGGATTTTTTTGGGGTTGTTTCATCAATATAGGACTTTCCTCGAGGTAATTTGTCTGATTAGAAATTACATGGCACCCTAGCAACACTCTGTGACTAGATTTGCTTTGAAGTAAGAAGGACTTGTTGTCCCGAGTCTAAACAAATTGCAAGCCAGTGTGGCATGAGAGTCATAATTTGAAAGTAACACTTTATGTAACACTGTAATAATTATTGTTCTTTAACCTTAATTCTAAGATTAATTTTCTAAATCTATTGGTGATCATGCTTGCATCATATTCCCTTCCTTGAGCTGCTCACAGGCTCGCAGATAGACTAATGAGGTGTAACCAGTAGCTTTAAATAATGGCCAAAACAAACCCTAGCATGAATCTGAACCTTTTATGTTAAGGCTTAACCCAATCACCCCTAAAGCTACCGCCATTGACTTAGAGTAAAATGGTCTGAGGTTAGCAAAACAGTAAAATCTGTAATTCTCACGTCCAAGAGAGAATGGGTTAATTTAGAGTTAATTGACAGACTTAGTTGTCTAAGTTAAAACTGAATTAATGTGTGAGATGCCAATGGCTGATTGTGGGTTGCAAATTGTCTGTAACCTTGACAAGAGCTTGCTCTGTCAGCTTATGCGCATTTGAAAGTCAAGAAATAGCAAATGACAAAATGGCAAGAGACAAAAACGATTATTCAGCTGCATTTGGTATTTTTAATGTTGCCAGGTATTCCTCATTATGGAAAGGAAGTTTAACTCTTTACACAGGAAGAGCAGGGCACATGGAGAAAATTGGCGAGTATGTAGCAAGAATGTTCTCATTTTATTGAAGTGTCTAATTCACCGAAAAAAAACCTATCCCCTCAACAATTCTCTACACTTGTCTGACACTAATTCTTTGGTTTGCTAAAAGCTCTCTCCTTCAAAGTCGCTGTTTTAGAGGCTCCTAAAAATTAGTAAAACTAGTTGTAATTTGATCTATGACTGTGCAAGGAAGAGGAATGGATTTAAAACCGGGTTGATGTCACAGAATGCTCTGCATTGTGAAAGTTCTTTGAAAACAGCAATGCAAACCTGTCAATCCGGTATGGAACCCATTCCCCTAATCATTGCTCGGTCATGGTCAAACTGCATGTATGACCACTTTTTTCTCGTCTTTCAAAGCAAATAAAAAAGTGAGTTTTCAATTTAACGCATTGACTCCCAGGTTTCCCCATTGATGAGTCTGGGCGGTTTAGGCTGGTTTGGGTGTCAAAGGGTTAAAGTTGTAAAATACAACACAATATATTATTTGAATGACTTCAGAGAATAAATAAAGTGGAGAAGTTTGTTGACTGGAGAGGTGGTAGGGAACTTTAAAATGGGCACCATTTCAATTTTCTTGATTGTGCATTGAACTTAGTCAACCCTTAAGCCATTGACCCCTGAGAGCAGCAGTGTAGCAGCTCTCGTAACCTGCTATTGTTTGGTATTGTAAGCAGCTTAATTCTATTGTTTTTAAGTTTAAGTCATTGTTTCAATTGTTTAGTCTTTTGTTTTTGGCTATGTAGTGAGCCAATCACATTATACATTACCAGAGCTGCTACATCACCCCCTGAGGGTGGGGGCATCCTAGGGCGTTTAACCCTTTAACTCCCAATAGTGCCACTTATAGATTTTACTCTGTCCAACGCCAGACGATTTTACTCGTCAATGGGGAACCCCACGGGGCTGAAAGGGTTAAGGTTTGAATAGGATAAACTCAGTCAAAAAAGACTGTCCCCATCAATGTACATGTAACTAACCTTCTTCAAGGCAAAATGTTCTTTCACTTTTTGGACTTAAGAGGGAGAAAAAAGACAATCTTAAACTGACAGCTTCAGTGTTGAGACTGTCCCCATTAAATAAATGTAACTACCGGTAACTATCTTCAAGGCAAAATATTCTTTCACTTTTTGGACTTATTAAGAGGGACAAAAAAGACAATCTTAAACTGACAGCTTCAATGTTGAGACCAGCTTATCAACACAAGCAGTTTGGTAAATATCTCTCTGGGCCTCAAAAGTTTTGGGACTTTTTAAAAACAGGCCCAAAATGTGATGAAGTAGGATCGTCGAGTTGAGGGTGAGTCCTGAGAAGAACTGTTGTTGGTGACATTGAATGACATTTCGACAACCTGAGCAGAAGTCATCCTCAGAGTCAACCTGAGCTAGAAGTCATCTTCACTTGACTTGGATCATGACTTCTGCTCAGGTTGCTGAAATGTCAGTCAATGTCACCAAGAACAGTTTTTTCTCAGAACTTACTCTCAACTTGACGATCCTACTTAATCAAGTTTTGGTCCTGTTTTTGAAAAGTCCCAAAAACTTTTGAAACCCAGCGAGATATTTACCAAACTGCCATCTGCTTGTGTTGATAAGCTGGTCTCAAAATATGTCTTCAAGATAACAAAAAGCAAACTGATTGTGAAGTTTGATGAAGTAATACATTTATATCTCTCTGTTCTCAAGATTCAGGGAAATTGTGGCACCTGAAAATTTTTAGACAAACTGGCTCTGGGATACAAACCATTTGCTATAATTATTAATCAGCCCAGTGTCCTCTTTCCCTACACATACACATAGATAATTAGTATTTATAAATGGCAGCTGATGAGACCAACTAGCTTCGCTCTAAAAGCAACAGTTATTTTGTATTTTGTCCTTGTCTTATTAGCACAAGGACAAAGGGATACAGTAAGTCATTGGCCACCATTTATGGATATGGTCTATAGAGTGATTTGTCCTTTAATAAGTAAATGATATGACTTTACTGATTGCTTTCAGTATGTTTTCTTTTAAAAAGTGTTATTTTTCCATAGTTTTTGCATGGTGTTTTGTGAGGTACCAAACATGAGTGATCCTAATGCAGAATTTATTCAGCAATATAAGCAGGTATTTATTTCTTATTCGTTGGAAATAAATCAATTTTGGTGTTGACAGTCTAATTACTGCCTTCCCGCTGCCTGAGTGCTTAGACACATGGCAGTTTGCTTTCTTTGTATTGTTTTTCTTGATATAATAATAATATTAATATTAATAATAATACTACTAATAATAATAATACCAACTTCATTCATTTAATTCAATGAAAGGAAAGGATACCAGAGGTTATCCCAATCAAAGGTATGCGCCCGCAGCGGATGTAATTGGCTAAGAGTCGAGTTTGATGCATTATGCATATGTATTGCCACTTTTCCTTATTTACTGTTGAACTCTTGTTTGGGTCAGAAGAGAGATAACAGGCAAAGATTGACTTGCAATTAATAGACCTTTCTCCAAAATGGCACAAACAGATTTGAATGAGTTGAAAGTGAACTAAATCAAAAACTGATACCAGAAATAAAAAGAGCACCTTTACTTTTAATGGTAACCCTTTAAATTTTCTGCATATTAGGTGTTATATCAGCTGAGAAAATGTAAGTTGAAATTTGAAAAATTCACAGACGTTTATACATGTGTGTGACTGGGGGCTAATTTATTCCATACTGGTAAGCATTTTTAATTTAAACTTATTTGAATCTTCAACTGCCATTTTGGAGAAGGGTCTGTTTGGTTCAGTTGTCCTGGCCCTTCAATGCACCCCAAGTATGTTGTCTGTAGTGTTAAGTAATATTCTTCACAACTGAATTTCCTTATTTGGATGTAACTTAGCTCGCCTATTTTCCCGCGCATGCAGCTTCGATCTTATTTTTGTCCATATTTGGGCATAAAATTGGTGTCTCTAAAATCCCCAGCTTTGTTCCATTGAAGGAAAAGAGTTTCGAGTAACACTCTTCAAAAGTCTCCTGCTTCTGTTGTTACTCAATAAAGCCTTTCCTCTGCAAAAAGGAAAACACTGCACACTTATGTTAACTTTTCCAGAGTCTCCAACAAGGTGAACAAGGGAGAAACTCACCCAATGCTTTCAACCTGTCAGGGACATCATCATCAACAACACCATCATCGTCATCTTCATCATCATCTTCCTCAGTCTTATCACGGAATCAAAACCACAATTCAGAACATTCAGCTTCTACTACTCCTCCAAACAATCACCACGGAACCACTGTGGCACAACATAGATTCCACCCTTACGTCAAACCGGATGTGCCAGCCCTTCAAGCAAACGTCCCTCCCAAGGTAGATGCATCTCGTGACCCAAGGTTAAAATTACGTGGCAACAATGGTCTTAGTAGTAGTAATGGAAATAGTGGAGGATTTCCTGCGGCTGGATCACATGGTGCAAATGGAACTCATAATTCTAGCTCTGACGTCAGTGTGCGTAACGTAATCAATACAAGTCGTGATCCAAGGACACGCAGATGATAAAGATTAATTAAAAGCAGTAAAATAGGTTTTTCTATTGTAGAAAGCTGTAGAATATAAACACTATGCATGTTGTGTGGGCTTTGTAATATCTTACTCCAATCCCTTTCCCTGTCGGATCATGTGATCAACTTATGCCAATTAAGTGTATTTCTATCAAGGAAATCAATTGTTTTTTCTCCAGAATTGTTTAACAACTGATTTGGCAAAACTGACCACTTAAGCAATAGATAGTTTTCAAAATATTCTTGAGACCAAGGTTCGGCTAACTCATTGTGGTATTCCCGAGATATTTGCATTACAAATTATGTAGCATTCACATGAAATAATATGGAAATACCTGGAACAAAATTGTTTTATTCCCGAAGGGTTTGAATTGGGTACAACGTTGAGTTAGCCGATTTGGTCTATGGTGTAATGTACAATATTGCTGGTAAACGAACAAAAGAAGGCAATGAGAAATCTATTGTTTTTGTCCACAAACATTGTGGAGATGACATCACATGAAAACCACCAATAGTTGCACATAAAGTAGTTTAACAGTTGTCAATGATATGGTCCACTATCACTTACATTTGAACCAAATAGTAAATATCCTTCATCCTGGAAGAGTCCTTGAATTTTGAACGCAGTGGAGGAAAAAGCACTTTAATACTGTAACACCAACTTAGCCCAACAAATGATTGATGTTGTCTGTATGGAGCATGAATTGTTTCCAGGGATTTAGTTTGTGGAGAGAGTAATGCCATTTGCTCTTATTATATACTCAACAGAATGCTGCGTTTCTGATTGGTCAATGGCAAAGTCATAAATGCGTTACAGATTGCAATAGAGGTTAAAGAGTGCAATACGGAACTTGCTATGGAAACAGAGCGATGGAGTTATTTTGTTGAGTATATAATAAATAAAAAATCGTAGGAGCTTTCTCGTGCGTTTCGTGTTTTTTGGTCTCTCGTGGTGTTTTCAAAGTTGTCAAATTGCACTCGGCACAATAGACCCTTCTCCAAAATGGCGGCCGAAAATTCAAGTTAACATTAAAAACGTATACCAGAAATAAAAAGAGCACCTTTACTTTGGTAAGGTGTAATATCAGCTAAGAAAATGTAAGTTGAAAAATGAAAAATTTACAGACGTTGGTATGACGTATACCTCCAGTCATACAATCGTCTGTAAATTTGTCAAATTTCAACTTACGTTTTTTCAGCTGATATAACACCTAATACGCTGAAACTTTGCAGGGTTACTACAGTAAAGGTGCTCTATTTATTTCTGGTGTCCGTTTTTTCGTTCAGTTCAATTTTAACTCATTCAAATTCGTTGCTGCAATTTTGGAGAACTTTCAAAACATCACTCCTGCCCATGTAAATTACGAAATGTACAAGCACGTTCATTCCCTCTACTTATACTTTAGAATTTGACTGTAGAATATCAATTAGTATCACCCAACTAGTGGACTAATGCAAATGCTGCGTTTTGATTGGCTACGCTACTAGAGGACTATTTTAGTAATAGTCCTCGAGTAGCGAAAAGCGTGACGCTTTCTTTCGTTTTATTCCCAAAGAAATATTTCTTCAACTTGCATTTGCTAACTTTCCGATTGCCTTTTCTGTCCGACTAGTTGGGTGATACTAAAACAATTAGACCCTTCGCCCTCAAGGGCCACAGGTCAATAGCCCATGTTCGCCTCATGGGCTATTGACCCGTAGCCCTTGCGGGCTACGGGTCTAATTGTTAAGTAGTAAAAAAGCCCTTGGTGTTTTTCTCTCCATAATCCAGCTCTCTCAACACGTAATGTTGGATGTTGGTAGAAGTGGGCCTTATAATTGTAAAATCCCAGCTAAAATGTGGGAGGGTGTAAAGTGTAGTTGAGGGTTGAAGGTCATTGCTTTACCATAACTGAAACAACGTTTACAAAAAATGCTAAGGCTTAAACATTATCTAAAGCATAGTGTTTAGGCCTAATATTAGCATTGCTAAAGGTTTGGCTTGTTTCAGCTTTGGTGAAACAATGACGTGTAATCCTAAGTTACAACCTGCAGCCTGCAGTTTACAGCCTCCACTAAAATATAGAGCTGCCCGCTGCAAATTAAGGCTGAACGTTTTGGCCAATGAGAGTTTGAAAAAAACCATAGTTTTGAAATCTGAAGAGAAAAAGAATTGACTTTTTTTTTCCATGGTTGCGGTAACAGTGTACTTTAGGGAAATCTTTGCGGACCTTCTTTGTTCCAATGGTGAACGAATTTTTTTTGGGCATGGCGTCTTTGAACGTTGAAGCTCATGATCTTGGTTTTTTCCCCAGTTCTTAAGCCTTGTTGGTAATCACTCATTAAAAATTGACAAATTGTTGTCGCTAAAGCGCTAGTGTGCCCATCCATTATTTGTAAAATTTCTCATTGTTAACGAGGTATATCGGACTTAGATTGTTCGGATTTTCGTTCGCTTTTCTATGCTAGCGTTCTTTCGGCCTGATACCTGATTCCCCGTACGAATGATTTTGTTGTGGGAGGGTGGGTTGGGGCGGAGATTTCGCGACCAACCAAAAATATCCTTAAATGTTAAAGTTTTCGGAACAAAAGGGATACCTTATTCGTACTTAATTTCGCGATTGTAAATAAAATGCAAAACGAAAGAACCGCGAATAAAAATCCTCGCGAAATTTAACACCCATATAGAAAATTCAAATCACAGAGAGAATTGGTTAACATGTAATTACAACAGCATATACAGGATATGTGTCGACAAATACACAAACTATGAACTGGTTTTCCTGGTAAGTTCCATTTTTTATGATCTGTTGTGAAATAAAGTTATGCCTTTTGCTTGTTCCAGTTTATCTAGAAATTTTACAAAAGTTCAGACTTGAAAAATAAAATGAAGTTGAGAACGCTTGAATCGCGAAATTTAATGCCCCTTTTTCATATTTGCCTATTGAAACGGCGAAAATAAAACCCCGCGAAATACTGTCTCGACAAATTCGCGAAATTAAGCACCAATAAGGTAAAATGACCACTTTGTACTTGGCTGTACATTGATTTGTAGTAAATTAAAGTAATAATAAATTTGTATACAAGTAATTTATTCCATGCTGAAGTGTCCAAGATTGAAGTGGAGAAGTGAAGATTGGGAGTGGGTGGTTTGATCTGAATGTCCTATAGAGTGAAGTGGAAAAATTTGAATGTCTCTCTTAATTCCGTGGGATACCATAGGCAGCATGGTAGAAATCCGGGTGGTTTTATTTGTATTTTTCTTCGTGTTTTTTTTCTTTATTTTAGTCACAAATCTACAACGTTTTATTAATATTCCCGTATCTCGTTGGAAGTGTATCATTACTCCCGACAATAAGCTGCGTTTACATGCTGAAATGTTAAGCTAGTGAGTCAATGACGTCACTTTCTCCTAGATCCAACCCTCTGAAGTCCCATCGGTCAGTTTTAAACGTGAGTAATGGCGGACCGTAAAATCCAAAACTTGCACTCAAAGTAAACAGCCTTTGGACAAAAATCAAAGCTCGAAATTTTGCCAGTCGGTGTTAAGCAATCACACTTTCAAAATTTGAAAAAAAAGGAAGTGATTTTCTCATCATAGTAGCACAAAGGTTTGTATCCAAACAGGGTCACTTGCAGCCTCGCTTTCATTTGTAGGCCAAGTAACTTAGCTACAACTGTAAAACGAGACCATCTCATATCCAACGCCCGCTCATGAAATAATTGTTAAATATCACATTTTGAAACGCGGAATATTCAGTTCCTTTTTCGTTATCGCTGATGATGCCGTAGATCGGATTGGATTTTATACAACTGAAGATTCAACAATAGCGTTAGGTCTTAATTCCATGTAAAGTCTTTCATAGTTTTCAAAATACTACTGAATGCTACTGAGGTTAATTATGCCTACCACTTCAGTGATAGCAGTCGGTAATGAGTTCCACCTAGTAGTTACTGATCGGTACAGAAAAGATCGCTGTCCAACAGCAGATTTGTACCCTGGAATATCTAATTTGTTCTTATTTCTAGTATTCCGATCGTGTACAGTAGCCCTTAGGCTAGTGACAAAGTGGGAACAGAGATATCTAGGTGCTAGTCCATTTACAAATTTAAAACGTGAGAGTGCCACAAGTATATTTTAGCATACTACTAACAGGAAGCCAATTTCAGCCCCTCAGGACAGGTGTTATGTGTTCGAATTTTCTCGACTGAGCCTGTGACAACTCTTGCAGCAAAATTCTGGACACTTTGCCGTTTGTAGACGTTCTGCTTTGATGTGCTAGACCATACAGGAGAACAATAGAATAATCGACTGAATACCAAAGCGTGGATAAGATTCTCTAAAGCCCTTGAGTCAAAAAGATATTTAATTGTGTTATTCTGACATGAACTAGCGAAATTAAACAAGATGAAACAGTGTTCGTAATATGTTCATCAAAGCTTAGCGTTGCATCCAATTGTATTCCAAGATGCCTCGCTAAGTTGGATGGAGTAACTTCTTTACCTAGTAAAGTAACATGAAAATCTTCGGGGAGTCTTTGCAGCATCTGGCGATTTCCCACCACCAAGAGTTTGATCTTATCAGGGTTGAAAAGGTCTTTCATAGTTTTCAAAATACTACTGAATGCTACTGAGGTTAATTATGCCTACCACTTCAGTGATAGCAGTCGGTAATGAGTTCCACATAGTAGTTACTGATGGGTACAGAAAAGATCGCTGTCCAGCAGCAGATTTGTATCCTGGAATATCCAATTTGTTCTTATTTCTAGTATTCCGATCGTGTACAGTAGCCCTTAGGCTAGTGACAAAGTGGGAACAGAGATATCTAGTGTCCATTTACAAATTTAAAACGGGAGAGTGCCAAAAGTATATGTTAGCATACTACTAACAGGAAGCCAATTTCAGCCCCTCAGGACAGGTGTTATGTGTTCGAATTTTCTCGACTGAGCCTGTGACAACTCTTGCAGCAAAAGTCTGGACACTTTGCCGTTTGTAGACGTTCTGCTTTGATGTGCTAGACCATACAGGAGAACAATAGAATAATCGACTGAATACCAAAGCGTGGATAAGATTCTCTAAAGCCCTTGAGTCAAAAAGATATTTAATTGTGTTATTCTGACATGAACTAGCGAAACAAGATGAAACGGTGTTCGTAATATGTTCATCAAAGCTGAGCGTTGCATCCATTTGTATTCATTGTCCAAGATGCCTCGCTAAGTTGAATGGAGTAACTTCTTTACCCAGTAAAGTGACATGAAAATCTTCGGGGAGTCTTTGCAGCATCTGGCGATTTCCCACCACCAAGAGTTTGATCTTATCAGGGTTGATAAGGAGAGCATTATAACCGAGAACACCACGTAGCAACCTTAAACAGGTCTTCATTAATCTACAAAAATTTGGTTTTATCAACGGAGTTGATAATGTAAATTGGCCACCGTACAGAGATTCTAGCTTTTAGAATCTCTGTACGGTGGCCAATTTACATTATCAACTCCGTTGATAAAACCAAATTTTTGTATACTACTTCCCCACCGACGCAGCACCACAGTTTCTTTAGAAACTACCCCTTCATTAATCTGCTGCACAACTGCGGTAGCATTTTTGACAGGAGACGACGAATACAGTTTTGAGTCGTCAACAAATGATTCCAATGAGCCACTTTCCGGGACGGTTGGTAAATCATTTTTGTATCAGTTAAAGAGGGCCGGCCCCAGTATCGAGCCTTGTGGAACTCCATGAGTGATCGGGCCGAGGCTTGAGGTCTCAGAACCAATCCTGACGTGCTGCAGGCGCCCGGTTCGGTAACTTCTAAACTATTTTAGTGCTGTACGATCAATCCCAAGTGCCTGTAGTTTGGAGAGAAGTCTGCAGTGGTCAATACTTTCCAAGGCTTTTTGACAAATCTTTTTGCATTACAGTTTCTCTGGAGCGCTCAATTTTTTTTTTTCTGCATACACAACACTCTCGCGCTTCGGCTCTATTAAGGATACCGCCTCGTCAGCCTGGCGTCTTCGCTCGGCTAACTCGTTGGCAATTCCAGAAAACCAAGCATCACTTCCATTGGGAAAATATGTCCGCGTGTGTTAAATACTGCACATGCCTGCCAATGGAGCATTCTCGTCACCAGAGCCTAGGGTAGGCCCAAGGCTCTGGGAAACTCTAAGTTTAGGAGAACATGCGCCGTAGGATTCTTGTAGCCAAAAATTGGCAATTTGAACTTTACTGCGCCTGCTCACTCCTCGTGCTAACATGAATGCTCCAATTAGAGACGCTTTTGATGATTCTTCACGGAAACCAATGAGAAGGCACTTTGTTTCAGGGTTTCCCAGAGCTCTTCTCTCTCTCTCAGTCAAGAGAAGAGCTCTGGGGTCGAGATTAAATTGAGAGTAGGGAGTTAAGCAACGACGGTAACGAGAGCGTCATCTCAAAATATAAATTCGCGTTATTGTAATCACTCAAAAATGACAATGGTCGGAACGGCGCTTAATTTAGGGGAGAAAATGAAAATTTATCCTCAAGTGCTGACTTTCTTTAAAAAAAGAACCCTCAAATTTGGCTATTTCGAGTTTTTGTTTTGCAGACGACGGCAAAGAAAAGGACAAAAGTGAAAAACGCCCGTGCAGGGCATGCAAAGCTATTGTTTTAACCCACTTAATACGCAAATTGGTGACGTTCTCGTTTCCGTCACTGATGCAAGTGCTTCTTCCATTTCTTAGCTGAATTTTTTCACTTAAGCAGTCCTTATTTTTATTACTTTTTTTTTTCAGAAATTCGCGTATATTTTCGCGAACGCTTTTATATGCGGCACTGCCGAGTTTTTTCACAAAGTTGATTAAATTCCTTCTGCTTGGTGACTTAAAGCAGGTTGTTCAGGCAACACATCACATACTATACTTTACAACAATTCATGAAATTGATATCTCCGGTGGGTGGTGCGCTGCGCATTTGGCTTCTGGATAAACAGTAACGTCTGGGCTACGCTGACTGAAGAATTTGGTTAACGATTAATCTGCGCGACACGATAGAAAATTGCGGTATTGGTGAGCCAAAGCTTCGGCGGGGCTTCGGGAGAGCTTCGACAAAAGGTTTAGCGAATGAAGCTCAGCGGCAATGGTCGAGCAGAAAGAAGATAATTTTGAACTCAAAAGTTTATTGAATGAGGAGGAGAGCAAGGAAAATGCTTCCGCGCTGAAGAAAGGTGAAAATTTAAATGGAGGTAAGAGTTTTTTGATCTCGAAGCGAGAGTTACATCACAAAAGTTTGATTAGAACTAACCATAAACGATCGGGTCGCTTCTGGGGTCTTATCGCGTTGAATATTCTTGTTCAATGTTTTATTTGTGTTACCTAATCAGTGCATGTGATATCATTTTTACAGGTGGGGAAAATTACTCACTTTGGAGAAAAGCGGCAATTTTCATTTCTTTTATCAGTATAATTTTTACGACCGGAATTGGGGTAACATTTTTCGGTAAGTCTTGAGTTAATTAAATATCCTTTTTTCAACTGGTTCTTTCTTTCTTCCTGCAACACATCTTTATGTTTGATATCTATTTAGTGGGAAAATTGGCTTCTATACCCTTAAGGCATAAGACGTCTTGTGGAGTTTATGCCGTACAACTCGTACAGGAACCCTTGATTCTATGAAATGCTGTTGTATAAAGTTGACCCTATTATAAATTCTTGTTGTGGCTAGCTGTATTTTATTTCCCTTAATTGTTCTTTTAGGCAGAAATTATGTAAGCCTTTTGCTCCGAGAGATGTTCAAAAGCTGGGATAGTACGTGCTTGCGTTCTTAGCTGTGAAAAAGCAATTGATTCAGTAGCAAATCATGATTTTAAATTCAGCCATAATTTACAACACCGAGGCTGACCAAAGTAACAGTGCTCTGGATTTTCTAACGAGCCATAGGGTTTCTGCATTCAGCTTTCACAAGCATTGTGTATGACAGGTGTTCTGACAGGTGTAGCTGAGAAGGCAAGAAAATCTAACTATTTGCAGATGTCATTACAAAGTCATTCAACATTTCATGTTGTTAACCGAATGGACTAACCAGTCGAATGTTCCAAACTTTCTTCGAAGGCGCAACACGCAAAACCTCACATCTGAAGCTTTCTTGTGCTTAGAGCCTA
The DNA here is from genome assembly GCF_036669925.1 of Montipora capricornis. Classification (NCBI taxonomy): domain Eukaryota; kingdom Metazoa; phylum Cnidaria; class Anthozoa; order Scleractinia; family Acroporidae; genus Montipora; species Montipora capricornis. The sequence continues at coordinate 6,254,075 of NC_090887.1, forward strand.
CCGCCCCACAGCAACTACCGCTTATTCCAGAATCACAGATCGTCTTCCACGAACTGTTTATTGCTATAAATATAATTAATTTTTAAAACGCTCAAAATTATGGTGGTGTAACATCTCGTATTACGAATAAAGTGTTATTTCCTTCTTTGGCTCCATGTTCTTTTGCAGTAACTTCACAAATTGCTGGAAGTCCTTCCGCTTTTGGATTCGCTGTAAGTTAATTATGCAACTTTTCATAATTGAACACGTTGCTTTTCCATTTTAATGCATTAATTAAATTACATGGCCAATTTTAGAGCCATAACGCTTGATAATGGTCGGAATAAAGTGTGCTTTCCTGATTAAAAAGGGATTATTTAGCTCAATATAATCACCGTTGCATAGGGCAGGGGAACCGAACGGCTGCCGTCGTTTCAGTAAAGAGATTGAACTACGTGTTTACCATCAAAGGCAATTGGTACCGTGTTGCTTTAGTCTCTAAACTGTGAAAATTCACTTATTCTAAAATCTTTCTCTCTTTTTACTTCTTGCTCGATAAACGGGAAAGAAATGATAAGAAATCGTAGACACAAAGCCTTGTCTGTCTACTGGCTGCGATATATATACATAAAAGAATCTGAGTAAAACACTTCTTCCCGGAATTTTCGCTTTGTGAATAAATTGGTTAAACGTCTTTAATTACGGAAACACTGGCCTTGCTTAATTAATGGAAGGGTCAGAAGCTCGTAGCTCGTGCAGCATGTCTTCTCCGTAGCTTTCCCGCAGAATACACTTGAAATTGCACCAAATTCAAAGCCGTAATGACGACATATGTGTAGAAATCACGTTATTACAATCAAAAAACTTTAAAAAAAATGCTTGGCCTCAGCTATTCCGATCTCAGTTGCCACCGATATCGAGGTCAAAGACTAATATTCATAATATTTAAACAGTCTTCAACATGCAAACAAAGATGGCGCTCTCTAAACAAAGCTGAGCGCAAAGATAAATAAATAATGTGCCAAAACGTATTAGCTTCTCATTGAAGACTATATTCTTAATGATTAGACACCAACTGATTCGCGAATTTTCATACAGGACTTAAATCAATTAAAACAAATTACTGCTGTTAACGGCCAGAGGTAGTAGAGGTGGCTTGTAGCTTTTGCCGGATTCGTGTCTTTTTGTGCCCATTACCTCGTCCTGAGAACAACGTAAAATGGCCGAATTTGAGGTTGTGTGAGTAAGTGAGCCTGCGAATAGAACTTTTCAACTTTTCTCACACAGTTATACACTCTTTCCATGCCAAAGAAAGATCGCGAAGAGTTCAAAGCAATGTGATTAGTATTTTTAGATGAATAATGTTCTCGTAGCATAATGTTCTCGGAAGGTCGTTAAGGTTCGACTCCTGCAATCGGGAGCACTCGGATTTTTTCCGAGTATCACCAAGTCACCATCGTCAAATACACCTTATCACAATAATTACAGGGGTAAATAGAACGAGTTTCAATCGAGTGTCGTAAAACCAAAACCAAAGTAATCAATTTGGCCAATCAAAAAGGACGGAGACAATCCAGTAGACCAATCAAAACCAAAACCAAAACCAAAGCAATTCGCTAATTACTTTCGACACTCAATTGAAAACCGCTCTATTCTCCTCACTGTTACAGTATCTTGGATTCGTTAGTGGTATACGAGATACTTGTTAGGGTTAGGGATTAATATTCTCCACTCCCACAGGAACAGTGACTCACCTTAGTTACTGGTAGTTTTTGTGTCCAGTTTGCAGCTGTCTTAGATTCATTAACGTCAGCCGTAGTTTTGTGGCGATTTTGCGGAGCAGATGACAAAGAATCAAATTCACCTGCATCGAAGGAGAGAAGGCTAGTCATAACATAATTAAAGAGAATTGTTTTTAAGAAGTTTAATCACAAACAAGGGATGAGGTAACCCATAAATTGTATGGGAGGACTGGTGTTTAGGGCAGGAATTTATGCCTCTTCCGCGAGAAAATCGCGCTCTCCACGAGTGGCCCAATCATTTCTCATCACGGGATAACTTATGGAACCGAAGGTCAAACTTTTCCGGTTTCTGTTCCCTTGGACAACCATGCAGTATAAAAATCCTAAATGGAAATGAAAATACCAATGCCAATACCAATGCCAATACCAATGCCAATGCCAATGCCAATGCCAATGCCAATGCCAATGCCAATGCCAATGCCAATGCCAATGCCAATGCCAATGCCAATGCCAATGCCAATGCCAATGCCAATGTCAATGCCAGTGCCAGTGCCAATACCAATACCAATTGTTGGTTTTCACTCACATGATCAACAGCCATGTTTTTCAACGAAAATAAAAGAAAACGTTTGCATAATAATAGAGTTGAATTCCCGGTGGATTTGGTCGGGGCTCCAACATGGCCACCGTTTCTTTCTTTAGGGGTTCCAACATGGTGGCCGTGACGTCATGTGAAAACCGAGAATAGAGCGGTTTTCAATTGAGTGTCGAAAGGAATTAGATAATTACTTTGGTTTATCATTACTGCACTCAGTGATTGGTTCAATGTTCTCGCGCCATTTTGTCAACAAATCAGAGGTGAAACCAAAACCAATCGTGGCACGCGCGTGCACGTTTTCCCGCGCTTTGTGTCGGCTATGTGTAATTACTTCGAATTTTGATTGGTTTACTGGATTGTCTCCGTCCTTTTTGATTGGCCAAATTGATTACTTTGGTTTTGGTTTTACGACACTCGATTGAAACTCGCTCTACCAATACCAATATCAATGCTATTAGAGCGAGTTTCAATCGAGTGTCGTAAAACCAAAACCAAAGTAATTACTTTGGCCAATCAACTTCTGATTGGTTGAAAAAAAGGTGCGAGATTTTTGAACCAATCACTGAGTGAAGTAATGCAAAACCAAAGCAAAATGAATTCGCTAATTACTTTCGACACTCAAATTGAAACCGCCCTAACACAACCAGGAACTGACAAATCGTGCGTTTAAAAGCTCTGGAAAATACATTTATTTGCAGATACTGAAAAAGGAAAACAAGTTTAGTGGGGTACAAGAAAACTTATAAAATTGTCGTTTATTTCTTGTCATCGCTTTACCACCGCTAAATGGTGTTTAACTGTGACAATCAGACTTCTTTGTTTGTTCTTAGAGCATGTATAGCCATTGCGGTGTGCTTTATCCTATCGGCGGTTGCGATCGCTTGTAGAGCTGTTTACGCGTTGGTAGAGGACAATATACCAGGTCGGGTAAGTAAACATTTGAGGTACGTTTTATCAGTTAAGATGACAAACTGCAATTAATCCAAAAATTAACTTGTTCTCTGAAAGCGTTGTGACTCAAATAGACAATAAATTTGCGTTCATGGTTCTGGCCTCCTTTTCTTGGGTATAATATTACCAATACGACCGGCTGGTCTATAACATCTTTATTGCCAAGCCATTTACACTCTTCTCTCTTTCAGGAGGAATTGATGAAACTGCTTTCAATTGCGAGCCTCGTGTTCCTCGTTTTCCTGGTTGGCTCTAAGTTCTTGATTGCATCTAAAGTACGCAGCAGAGCTATGAAGACCGACGGTACAATAAGTAATATCTTTTATACTTCACTACTGTTGTAGTGGATCTAATTGCTTCCAAAAACTGAATTTTAGAGGGTCTTTTAGCAGTGCTGTTCCATTGCTATGGTAACATTAGGGAACTAGCAGACGCCCTTAAAAAATGATGCGTGACAATAGCATTAGTCAAGAATCAAAACGTTTCCCGACTGAAAGTATCGACAGTGTTGTAATCTTTTTCCATTGGAAACACACTGTTACCTGTGGAAGACCCTTTCGAGCCGCCTTTAAGGCGAGGCAGGTGATAGGACGGAGAAATTGCAATGAAATCCTATTTAAAGAGACAATTACTTTTAAACAAGTTCCAGCCGGGCAGTTATGAAACCGCGTTCCAAGCCGTTTTCATTTGTGCAGTCCGTATACAAAGGGTTTTCACACGCTTTTCATTAGTCACGTTTGATAAGAGGAATAGGAATTGACATACGACTGTTAAATAATTTTTAGCGCTAAGTTATACCTAGTTTATTAATCGTTTTAACATTTACACCTTGTAATTCTTACACGGCATGTTCAAAAACCAGCTTGCTGAGCCATTTACCGTGTTTTAAATAGAGTTAATTGATTGATTGATTATCGGGTGAGCAATAGAAAAGTAGGAAATAACTTATCTACTTACACTTATAATTATTAAAAACCGCGGTCTAAGTATTACACTGAACCTCCAAACAGGCTTACTGGACTATTTGGTAGGAATTGAATAACTTCGTGTAACCACGGGAACGCTAACTTTAAAATCGCTTTCGTCGATGGTCATTGATCTCAAATGAAGTCTCCAGGTTTTGTAAGAAAAACATCACTTCCACAAGCTTTGCTACTTATAGTTCAGCAGCACTTTCTGCAAAAATATACGTTCAATAATTTAGTTTTTTTCCACTTTCTTCAGCGATTAACTCTCTGGCAGGAGCTGTTATGACGCTTGGAATGATTGCCAGTGATGACGTCTGCGAAAAAAACCGTAAAATCTGCTTCCTGGATTCAGCTACTGCTATTCTCATTGCGGTTGCTCTGATGAGTTACGGAATCATGTAAGTAACATAGGGAATTCCATAAAATAATCGCCCGAATTATCAAAGCAAGGCCGAGTTCAATGTCCTATCTGGCTCATGGCATGGTAAGTTGTCTTTTCAGTAAAGCGCCGAAAATAAAATGACCCTCCCATGGAACTCATCCTAAAATTCTCTGACACCTTCTCTTCCCCCCCCCCCCCCCACCCCTCAGATTTGTTATACAGTTGCAGAGGATAAATGGTACGTTCAGTACTTTTAATAAAGCACACCTAACATGCAAGTGATATCTCTGTTGGAGAAAAAGGACCGCTGGAAACCAAGATACACGCGCCGCGTTCAAAACTATCAATAGCTTGACTTGTTCAGATGGCAGGAAATATTTCGTATGACATGATTTTCATACTGTACCTTGTTTGTATTCGTGTTATAACATAACATTAAAGCATCCCTTCATGATTTCTTGTGACCCTCCCTCTATTAATTTGCTGTCTATTTTTCCACGGCCCTCCCTTTTGAAGGGCAAAAAAAAACTGTGACCCTCCCCGATTTTCAACCCCTCCTCCCCCCCTGCTAATTTCTGACAAGTCCCCAAAAATAAGCCAAGGGAGCAACCTCGTTCCCAGGGTTCTCTCCTACTCGTCTACTGGAGACGAGTAGGGGAGAACCCTGGGAAGGAGGTTAAGCAAGAGAGTAGCCCAGTCTCCTATTTCAGCGTAACCATCATCATCGAATGCAGGCCTCGATATATTTACTTTGGTTATTTGTTTAGGCTGTTGCGGCGCAGTGCATCCTTGTTAAATGCAATGCATTCGAGAATTCGTCGTAGCTTACATGCTTTTCCTTAAAGCTTTTCTTTAATTCAGAATATGTTGCTGCTCGCTTGCAACGCTGGCTCCGGAGCAACCAGATTCTTCAATCTTGGGATGTTCTCAAATTGTTTTTCGAAACCTTTCCGGTCTCTAACTGATTGGCTAAGCCTAGGCGTCGCGCGGACACCAAGGCAAGAGAAAGCAGACGTGGCCGCTGGATAGGCATTTTCTTTTTTGTGCTTCCCATGCACAAGTCTTCAAAGAGTAACTGCAACAATTAAAATTACTTTTTTTTATTTTAGGACATTAGTGGACATGATGGCAAAAGTGGATAAGAATCAACCGCTTGATTGAGCAATGTTTTCCACACATTTCCCGGTACACAGTAACCTCCCAGATGTCATTTATTTGACCTTATTTCCCGTGATACTTTATCCAAAGCGGCCTTCACACGACAAACTAATTTAACTGGCAAAGTCAAGTTGGCGAGTGTGAAAGAGACAACAACAGTTGCCAAACATGCTGGCAAACTGTTGGCGACAAATAGTACTTCTCTCTATTCTCCCCAACTTTTTCACCTACTTTTTCGTGTTAGTAAACTCGTATTTGACGTGCGAACGATTGGCAAACGTGAATTGTTGACCTTAAACCAACACGAGTGCGCCCTCTTTAGTTTGTCGTTTGAAGGCCACTTAACGCACACGGAGGACGATAACTCGAATTTGAAAACATGTAAATAGTTATTTTTCCTGCTGTTCCATCTTGTACTTCGAGAAAGGTAGAATAAAAAAAGGGATTTTTAATATATTTGTTAAAAAAAAACTCGTGTTGTTCTCAAAGTTACTTAAACTTCTAGAAAATTCGTTTGGACTTTGCAACGGATACGATTTTTAGAGAGTACGAACGGTCTTAAACTAAAAAATAGAAACTTAATGGTTCATTGCAGTATTCTCACGTACTACTACTACTACTACTACTACTACTACTACTACTACTACTACTACTACCACCACCACCACCACCACCACCACCACCAATAGCACCACCTACTTAAGGAGACTAATTGATATGAAAGGGTTAAATTAAGATGTTTGGAATTTAAAGACGGCTACTGCTGCTGCTTCTTTGGATCTCCTTTCGATGGCGCTACGTAGAGAGAGAGAGAGAAATAATAAGCGCTCTAGTGCTTGGGTTTATGCTTGCGTCGCTAGTAAAAACCAGGCTTAACCGGATGCGGTCTGTGACTGGAAAACGAAACAACACAACAAAAAAATGCATGATAACAAAAGAAGCCCATGGTCACAGGGACCAATGGAAGTAGCCGTCCGGAATAGCTACACGATTACTTCAAACAACCAGGCCTGGGTTGCTCGAAGCATTGTTAGCGCTAACTACCATGGAAACCTATAGGTTTTGATATCTCTTAACCAACGGTTAGCGCTAACCCGGCCCCAGACTGGGAATTACTTCAAGAAACTATACGCGAATTCAATCAACTCAAATGACTCTGATCAAAGGTTCTTTATTATCAAATACATTTCATTTTACAACCATACCGTGTTGAACTATTGAAGCCTGTACATACGACAATTTTCAAACAGGAATGTAATTTCTCTAATAAACACCATTCACATAATCAAAGAAATAAATTTCATCTTCAATTCGTAATCCCTCCAGGGTACTTTTTTCTGGCCAGACAATAATTTCTTTAGTTTTCAAAAACGTTACATTCGCTGATACTAGCTCTGTTTGTATTCCAAAAAAAATCACATATGCCTCGAAAATAATCCACGAAAGGCAACTGAGGAGAAAATGGATTTTTTTATATATGGACAAAAGGTAGCTGTATACAAAAAGGCTTAGAATTAAAAAAAATTACCGTGAAAGTAGGACCATTGGCCAATAAACCTTAACTCGTCACGCAATGAAATTGAGACGAATTAAGTCACGCAATACCGCTTCGCCCGGAGGACTGCGTCACGCGTGCTGTTTTGACATTACAAATGTAAGTTCTCCCCGCGAAATCTCAAAAAATATGTATCCAGTGGATAGCTTCTCTCGAGTAACGTAGTGAACTTAATGATTACAAGCTTTTCATCCTTTCTGTGTCATTCGCGCTTTATCTTAATCAAGAGTGAATTAGATAACACTGTTCCTATAGCCTAGGTGGGCTCCCCAGGACAGTCACAAAAGAATACCCGTTGCCGTAAAAATTAGTTGTCATGTCCCTGAAAAAACATGGCAGAAGCACTCACGCATGACATGGCTTCTCCTGATTGGTTTAAGTGGCGGCCGTTCGTTTTCGCGCGTAAAATGTTTCCAAAATAAGTCCATTTGTCACTGCGCTGGCAAAAGACCGTAAATTGATAGAAGAACAGTCCTACCTAATTCACTCTTGTCTATATATTGTGTCCCCAAGAAAAATTTCACTTGGTCACAATGCCGCGTGATTTGACGACTATCTACGTAATTAATGCAAAAGACGAAAATAATTCGAGCCAAATACTACCAATACAATGAACGATAGCCCATTAACAAACATTGCTAAAATTCAATATTGATACGATTATTGGCGGAGAAATATTGCACAAGTTTTTCGCCAATCAGAAACAAGTAGGATTTAAAGCGAGGACAACTGAAACGTCTACGTCAAAGAAAACGTCACTATAACTTGGCGCTATGGCAAGTATTTCGCGATTTCTCTGTCTTGGTCACCTCGTA
>NC_090887.1:6272222-6277222 GCF_036669925.1 Montipora capricornis
GAGGTAAGATGCACTAAAAACATAAAGTTCCTGTCATTAACACTTATCACTGCTTTCGCAAAAATAACTAAAAAAGCAAACATCTACCTTGTCCTGCAATAATCTCATTTCCACAGCGGATCTTTCAGAGACTTCGGCATGTGCTTGCTCTCTATAGACAAAAAAATGAAACTATTTTACCAACAGTTTAATAAGGCATGAGTTCGTCCCACAAAGTTGCAAAAAGGTACAAGTACATGCAGCGAATGGTGTTTCATGTATCTTTTTGTTCAGTGCAAAAGCTGGCAAATTTTGAGAAAACCTTGTCACTTCATTGGTTTTTGAAGAAGGAGCTACATGTACTTTTACTGTATCTTGTCAGACAGAGATGAAGTGTGAAAAGTGGATAATGGACAAAAGCGAGATGTTTTGGCAATTTACAGTGCAGGCACTTCAAAAATGGATTTATTAATGGAGGGCAATTAGGAGCCCAATCTGCACATTTAGTTTTTTAAAAATCCCCTCATTCACCTTTAATTGTTATCATTACATGTATATTATGACAATTCAACAAAGGTTAATTCGCAGTAATCAAAGTTCAAGTCAGGTCTCAACCTGAGACTTCAGACTTCCAACACTTTTCTCATAGGATATGCGCCGATCCAAGGAAAGCAGACTTTGTATCGATTGTTCTTTTCCTGTCTGGGATTTCCTGAATTTCTTCAAGTAGCCCTTCAATTTCTGTGGCATGACCACCCAAAACCCCACCTACCACTGGCACAACTTTTAAATGTACTTTTGATTTCCATAGTCCCTCAATTTCTTTTGCCACATCTCCACACTTCTCGTATTTCTCTATTTCTTTCTTTATCACGTTATAGTCTCTGGGGACTGCTATATAATTATGTCTACAATGATTGTCTCTCTCTTATTCAGAATTACATTAATGGGCCTCTGATTCTGATGATGGATTTCTCGATAAGTTTGGATGCAAAAATCCCACAACAGATTAATAATTATTAATTAACAATAATAACTATTATTATTAGTGATAGTACACTGTACTATTATTGTATTTGCAATAAATTATGATCACCATCATTATTACTGTGGTTTATAACAAAACCTTGAAGCGTGTAACTTGCGATTCTTTTCCTTAGAGCAAAGCTGGGGATTTTAGAACACCAATTTTATGTCTAAATAAAGTATTGACAAAAATAAGATCGAAGCTGCATGCACGGGAAAATGAGGGTTGTCCAATACTCCGACATAATGAGATTCATGGCACTTCACAATAGACATCACAAAGTGTACCCCAACCTTAATCCTTAAAAAAATAGTAACAGTTTTGCGAGACTTAAAGAGTGGGACACTTTGTGACACTTTGTGATGTCTATTGTAACGTACCAGGAATCTCATTAAGTAGGAGTATTGAACATGTAAGGGAAAAATGCACCAGCTACGTTACATCCAAATACGAACATTTTTAAACTAAAAAAACCTCATCTCTGAACCAGAGTTAAATGCTTCAAGGTTACAAGCTTCTGTTTATTATAATAATTACAGTAATGTTGGAAAAAATTAAATTAAATGCAAGATGAATTCTGCATGTGCAAATACAGACACATACCGCAGTAATGTGTTGTACCGTACAGAAAAAAACAAACAAACAAAAAAACAAGCTGACCTTTCCTCCAACTCCTTGACTTTGTTCTTTGCCATATGATACTTTTTGTCAAGGATCAAGTACAATCCTTTACTTTCCTCCAACTGTCGCACCATATCATCATTCTCTGCTTCTGATACTGCCAGGTCAGACTCTAGTGTGTGGACCTTTTCTGTGAGTGCTTCTAATTTCTTCTTTGCTTCTTTCAAGCCAGTCTCATCAGAGGTTTCCTGGAATTAAAAAAATATAAATGACTTCAATGCAGTCCAATGACATTTGCAAGGGTAATCAAATGCTGATGTGTGAAATTATGAGAGAATAATTTCACGTGCGTTTTGTCCAAAATCAAATAATTTCCCGATCTTTTAGGCGAGGGAAATTATTTGATTTTGAACAAAACTCAAGTGAAATTATTCCCAGTACCATTGTGTTCTTATTGGGTTTTACATGTAGCATATGAATGAAACGAAATTAATGTACATGTATATATTTAACGTGCGGGTTATAGACGAATAGGAGAAATGATCCTCACACTTTCAAACCCATGGATCATTAGTTCCCATGAAGAATTCGATGAATGAAATGAATGTATATGTATTTGAAATGAAGGTTATAGAATGAGAATTTCAGGCATTAAAAGAGGCCACAGTTACTGAAAATGTCCAGCGAAGTTCAAGTATCACTTCTCTCATTCACGGTTTTGTCAGTTGGTCAGTTGGTTGTGCACTGGCTGTCATGCGGGAGGTTGAGAGTTCGACTCTGGCTGGACCAACAATCAGGGTCTTAATATATAAACTGAGGAGAAAGTGCTGCCTTTGTAATTACACCCGCAAATGGTTAGACTTTCAAGTCTTCTCGAATAAGGACTGTAAACTGGAGGTCCCATCTCTTAGCCCTTGTTGGAAATCAAATAGTAAGGGACGTTAAAGAACCCACTCACTTCTCGAAAAGAGTAGGGGACGTTGTACCGGGTGTTGTGGTCTGACCCAATCTGGTCAGGGGCATCTTTCACTTCGTAAATAAATAATACTGTAAACTGCGTAATAAGCAGTCTGGCCAAAGTCCCCCAAAAAAAGCATTGTAAAAATTAGTCCTGAAAAACCCCAAGGGGGAGACTGAAAGAGACTAATAACTTCACTTCACTTACAGTATGTAAGAGGCTGCCTTCTGCCCCCCCCTCCCCTCCCTCTCTACACTGATTAATACATGTGTTCCTCTGTGCATGGATAATGGTTGGGTTGCCATGGGAATGGTCTTGATGTAGGAGTTGGCTGTATTAGAAGATCCTGGATGTACCTGGCACGCAACCTATGCTTAGCAAAGTAGTTGACCTAATGCTTACTGGAGCCTTTACACTTGGTACACATACTAATACATGTATTTCTCTCTCTATAATTCTTGCAAAATTTTGTTTCACTTACATGTACTAATCTTTAACAAAATGATATAATGAATCAACTGTGGATATGAAACCAAGTGAAGCTATGACCCTCACAGTTAGGAATGCAATTTTAGCAATTTTGTAGAGAAGCCTGAAAAATTCACAACTTCAACAGGGTTTGAACCTGTGACCTCCCGATACCGGTGCAACGCCTCAACCAACTGAGCTACATGTATGAAGCCACTGATGTTGGGAGCTGGTCATTTGTGGGTTCTAATGTTCCCGTGATTAATGAATCAATGATCAAATGATATAATTATGAAATGAATCATAATATTGAACAGTAATCTCTAAATAACTTACAGATCTTGTGACAGCAGGTGCTTGATTTTGAACCATTCTTTCTGCCAGCAAGGCTCTTTTCTCCGCATTTTCTGCTTTTGCTTCAGCCTGAACAGGGACAAAGAAACAAACCAGTTAATAATTATGTACCAAATTTGTATGTACACATTATTCACTTCAACCACAAGCAACAACAGTCAAGAGGTCATACTTGAGAAAGTAACCAACACTGAATGAAAATAGTTGATGTAAAATTGAACTGCAACTTTATAAAGACATGACACGTTCTAAAATTGACAAAGAGGCAAAAGGGTCTCTGATGATTTCCAAGACCAAATGGAACTACTTCTATCATCTCACCACACTGCAACAACATGTGAACCATCATTTTGCTTATATATGTATTACCACCTAAGTGACACATGGAGGTTAAGTGTCCAGGAATGTAGGAGCTGGAACTGCTGACCCCAAAACCAATTAGGGTAAGTAGAACACTCAAGATCCTGCCCTGCAACCCAGCCACAAGGCCTACCCACCAAACCCAGCCCCAGTCCTAGCATCCTGGTCACACTGAACTGGAAGAACAGTGGAGAATGTACTAAGGGGGTGTACGATTGACCCTATAAGAATATGTGACTGTATGTGGAGTAATGATTTAAAAATGGTATGCTTTGGGCATTTTAAAAAAACAAGGATAATAAAGATATGCTTAAAATAGCATTTTAGCAGGTGTTTGACAATTTTAATGCAGGTCTCCGTAAAAACAAAGGATCTCTAGCTCCCATTCCAGAATACAGTCAATTGAACGTGCCCTAAGTAAATAACAAGTAATACTCGCAGACTACACCGTACAGTGTATGCCAAAAAAATCCAATGACTCGCCAAGCAATGAGTATACGTACAATGCACTTGCTCCTAATTGTAAACTACGTTGAATTCAAAATTTCTTTACTCCCTTCGTGGTTAATGATGATGATGATGATGATGATGAAAAAGAAGGGAACTTCAAAAATGTAGCCAGGTGTGAACGTGCAGGACACCCAGTTATTTTCTATAACCCACCCTGCTCCTGTGTTGCATCTTTCACCACTGCCAGTCGCTCTATTATTAGTACATGGTTTCTGATAGGATGCGGAAAAAAATTAAAGATTATGCAGAAATGTTTGGCCATATTATGTGGAAACATGCGTTGATTACGCGGAAATTACACCGGATTATGCGGAAACTTAAAACAGTTATAAAACTAATAATTAGGCCCGTCCAATGTATTTACATGCTTACGGTAAATCCGTAATTGAAATTGCAACCAATACAATCACATTTGTGACTGAATTTTTGCCCTTTGTGATTAAAATACATGGAGGAGTCATCAATTTGCGACCAGGTTTCACCGTTGAAATAAAAGGGTTAGCAGTTGGGATTTTCCCGCAACTTTTGGTACAATAAATAAAGCGATAAAAAATTATTTTGTTTCTCATCATGAATTTTGTTTCAATTTGGAGATAATGGAGCAAAATTGTGATACCTTTGGAGCACGATCCATTCCCTCGATCATTGACTTAGGGTGCGTTTGATTCACCGTATTCCGGAATAAGAATACGTGAAGTGATGAATTCAAAACGGTATGTCTGG
>NC_090887.1:6282222-6291435 GCF_036669925.1 Montipora capricornis
AGTCTATCCATTTACATGTACAGATGTCATTACAAAGACAGCATTTTCACCCAATCTTGAGTGTTGGTACAATGTATGGCCGGTGTTGAACTCACGACCTCCCACACGGTGGTTGAATGCTCAACCAATTCAGCCAACCGGTAATAAACCTTACTTTCACCCTAAGTACCTACATGTATATTGCGGCAAATTGACATTTACTGTAGAATGAAAGCGAAACAGTGTTTTCTTCCATTATAATGTAACACATCTCGTTATCCCACAGGCCTGCTATTCAGATTCTTCCAACATGGATTTTAAAGTTTTCAATAGCTGACTCAATTCTAACAAAAACTCATCCTACCTTTGCACAAGTCCACAGAAAACACATCCATCTTTTCAACTCGTTTTTCCAACTCCCACTCAGCTGATGCAGTAACAGGGTCAATATCCTCGTTTCCCCTGTCATATTCCACGGCACTGTATGTTAGAAATATCTTAGGCGTGTCCCCGCCAAAACCAACACTTCTTTTGCGAGACTTATCCTTATCTCCACCTTTAGATAAAGAAGATGATTTGGGCTTTGCAGAAAATAACAGTGCTACAGGAGAAACCGTCGGCACTGGCACAGAATCCTCATCACCATCGCTGTGCTCAACAATGCTACCAGCGCTGTCCTCCCCTGAACTGTCTCTCTCTCGGGTTTCCTCTATTTCAGTCTTGTCACCAGTGCCTTTCACTGGCAACTCAAGTTCTGTTTTGTTTTCATTAAGAGTAACCGAATCACGAATTCTTGCAAAATCATGCTTCGGGGGTTTGTGTACAAACTCCAATTCTGCCAACTCTTCTGGAGGTATCTCTTCATCCTTCCAATTTGCTTCACGTACCCTTCCAGGGGTTTCATCTAAGAAATCATCTTTGGGAACCTCCTTTCGCCGAAAGCGAGGCACTATATGAACATTTTCAGAATTTGTAACTGGCACTTCTGGCTTTGTCTCTGTCTGTGACTTTTCAGCCTCAGTAGAGATAAACTTGTCTTCTTTTTCTGACAATGAAGGTTCAAGATCCTTTTCAACAGTTTCTTCTTCTGTATTAATTTTGCTCTTATCTGAACCCAAAGATTGAAGCAACATTTGATCAACACTGTGTGACTTAAAAAGTCTTTTTTCTGCAGACAGTGGAGGCTTTCGCAATACTGAATCATCACAGGTTTGCTGGTACCCTCCATTCACAGCTTTGGGGTCAGAAGTGAATCGTTTGCGGGAACTTACAAAATACAGAAGCCGTTTAGTTCCAGGATCAGAACTTGTCCGAGATCTTGGGCTAGGTGAAGCAACATTTTTGCCAAGGAAGCTGGTTGCATTACCTGATGTTTCAGTTTTACCAAATGCACCTAGATCCAATTCTTTCAAGTCAGGGACAAGATCTAACAAACTTGGCGAACGCTTCTCCCTGGTGTAAACATCTTCACTGGACCCGCCATTCTCAAATAAAGCTCTTCTCGCTGCAATACCTTGAGACACATGTGGCTTGTGAGTGGGATCATTGGGTGAGGTAGGAGGAGTCTTCTTGTAATAATTAGGCAACGACCATCTTCCTGGTACAGATTGCGAAGGGTCATAATCACCTTTCAACCTCTCGAGGGCTTCAGAAATTGGTCTGGGCTTTCTAAAATTCTGCTGAGCTTTTATAGTTTCATTTGCAATGGTTTCATCAAAAATGTGCTTTAACTTGCTAACATTCAGCTTGGCATCACTCTCCCGGTCATCATCAATTTTAGTTACTTTACCCTTATCACTAGTGGACTCCACCGAGGGAGGTTTACGAGGAACTCGAGGCCTTTCCTCGCGAGTTTTGCGAACATTCTCATTCTTTAAAGGGGTTTTATAAGCCTTGTCCGCCGAAATTAGCTTCTTTGGAGGGGCTCCGAACTTGTTATAGGGCTTTTGCTTGGTGTCATTTTCTGGAGCTCCTGCAGTTCGCTTTGTTTTTGAATCAATAATATTTTTACGTGTGTCAGAGCTCTGACTTCTGACGCCGTCTGCAACCTTGCTTCCGGCATGATTATCGCCTTTCGTCCGATTTGGCCCTTCTTTGCGAGCTCGCAACCTGTTTTCTTTGCCGTATTCAGTTCTCGTAGCCATCTATCGCGTGGTTTCCGGGATTCCTTTTTCTGCTTTCGCTGAAGAGTCTCGCAGCACGTTCAGCACTTGATGAACGAACAAAGTCAGACCATGCCTTCAGAATAAGTAAAAATAAACCACAGCGACCTCTGACAGTCCAGGGAAATTTGCTCAGAAGTCAGTTCTTCGCTTGAAGTCTTGATTGTTCAGAAAAGTCGAAAACGCACGGAAAGTTCGTGCAATATTCGTCCTCGGATTCTCACTCCATCACCAGAGAAATATAAATATGGCCGCCACATAGGAGCTCGACCACAAATTTCGACGTAATTTGCTTCTCCTAACAGACAAACTGAGACAGACACCTTTTAGACTCACATTGAGAACTCCAAAGCGCTGGAGCTTGGCAGACAATACTCTGTCAGCGCCGCCAAGATGAAATTCAGCGCTCTATACAGGAAATGAAGCTCTTGGCAAACGATGAAAGTATTCGACTGTGACAAAAGGTCACGTGACAAAATATAAATAAGTAGTTTTTCAAAAGGAAGTCTATTCTAAATCACAGATTTTTCGAATTTAAATTAATCTGAGAGCGATTTATTCACTGTAGCCTTGGAGGCTTTTCCAAAGCAATCGGTAGCAGAAAAACAAACTAGGCATGTTTTTGTGAAGTTGTTTGCAAAAGCGGTTCAGTATTGTAATTCTCTCAACACATTAGCATATGATCACTAGGTTTGGTTAAGTGTCAAAAATTCAATAACAATTGTTAATAACCTTGAACAAGTAATCACGATTAAAGACAATAAACTGTACTTTACACGCTAATATTAATGCTTGTGCAACTTTGGAGATGAAGCCAGACTCCCAACTGACAGAAAGACTTAACAAAGAACGCTCCAAAGTTGTTTACAAACATTATCAGAGGGATTTAAACATCATCCGTCATAAATTTTGCATAAGTAATCTATCGCTCATTTTAATAGAAATTACAGAAATATTTTACGGATGTTGAAAGGCCAGTCTGAGCCTCGTTTCATGGTGCTTATTAAACCGTAAAACTAGCCAAAAATTGATTGTCTATTTTTTTGCAAATTTCAAAGGATCGGGACCTATATATAATTGGCATCATTACTAGCTCATGCGATTTTTGAAATATTTTGATCCCCATTAGCAACGAGATAATAATCGATTAACTTTACGACACATAAACATGCCATAACAATACTTAACTAAGATAACTTTTAGCAGCTTCTTGTCAGTCCTAACAAATTTACTAGACCATTAACAACTAGATTGGATTTAAGAATTTCTAGAATTTCTATTTGTTTGCTGGCCTTGAATTATAGACAAATGAGCCGCGACAATTCAAGGCGTTTCCTTATCCGGCAAAATCTAGCAATGTCTTATTTTTTCGTGGTTACTTTTGACGCACTAAAATCGTCCCGCGGGTCCAATACAAGCTCTGTTACGTGACTTGCTTTCTCTGACAATGATACTGATAGTTTAATATGCTTTTGGAACTCGATTTTCGATTAAAAAAATTCGAGTCTTCTTCAAAATGGATACCAGTTTGCGACCACCCTTTCTAAAATCCGTAATAAATACCAAATAGTTTTTAGAACTCGGTCGTTTAACGAGCTTAACTTATTCAGGAGAAATTTCTTTTTGCGCTTTTTTCGTTCTGGATCAAAACTTGATGTTTTTGTCATTTCTGCCCATTAAATCATGCTCTCTTTCACTGCTCGACAATAATAATAATAATAATAATAATAATAATAATAATAATAATAATAATAATAATCATAATAATAATAATCTGGAGTTCAGTACAACAGAGGTGCAAGAAGATATCAGCATCACTGTGGAGGATACGAGAAATGGAGTGAGCAAGATGACAAACTGGAAGGCAGCCGGTCCCGAGAAACTGACAGGATTGCACTCTAGATTGCAAGAATGCTTGCAAGACTGTATATGTCAAGGGAATGTACCCAGAGTGGATGGTCAGAGGAAGAACAGTTTTGATACAAAAGAGCACAGCGAAGGGTGCCCACCCATGTGGAAGCTCTTGACAGGAGTTATGGGAGAGAAGTTATACCACCACTTGGAAAGGAATGGACTGCTAATAGATGAACAGAAGGGGTACATGAAGGGATCCCGAGGAACTAAAGATCAATTGCTTGTAGGCAAAGCAATCCTGAAGAACTGCCTACTTGCGTAGCAAGCGCTAAAAGGAAAGGGAAAGATGGAGGCACAGAAAGGCTGAATTGCAAGGGGACTGGGTAGAGGGGGAGGGAAGGGCTTGTATCAAGGAGCCTTCCCCAGTCCCCTTCAATTTCAACAATCGCTCTTTCTACCTCTCAGTTCCGTCCACTTTTAATTTTAGCCATTGCTACATAAGCTGCAAACGTTTCCTTCAGATAAGCGGCCAGACTCAATCATCAAATAATTGACAACTATTCAGCTAAGTGAAGGAGTAGCTAGTGGTGGATATTTACCTTCGCGGCTCGGAAAATATCCACCAGTAGCGACGAACATTGAGATGAATAGTTGTTCTTGCATAAATTATACTAAAACAGTGAGATAATACAGCACAAAAAGATGATTTTAACTAATTTATTCCTGCAAGGATTACATTATTTTGGGGCGCAAATCCAGCGCCAGTTGCTCTGAGGTGAATAGTTGTTTTAGTATATACTAAAACAGTGACATAATATAAAGCATAAAAAATTAATTTGGATGTTTTCTTCACTTGTCACGGATGCAAATCGCGACGCCATTTTTCCCGAGTTGCTCGGAGGTAAATAGCACAGGATAATCGGAGTTTGACGAGCCAATCAGCGCCCGCGTTCAACGCTATCCACTGTTTTAGTAAATACTAACAAAGGATATTCCGAGTCTGACGAGTCTGAATAGCCAATTAGAGCGAGCCTTCAACGCTATCTTCTGTTTTAGTATATACTAACAATGATTATTCTATTTTCGATCTTGACCAATCCTGCAGCCGTTTCCGTAAGGTGCGATACATCAACGATGAATACTCATGACCCGTGACGTCATCTATTGGTATTGATGTGCTAATTATAACCGCAGCTAAATAAACAAGTAGCCGGTTGAATGTGGAACTCAAGATATACTCCACATGGATTCCCCACTGGGATACCGTTTCTAATTTTAAGAGCGCTTTTCTTTTGTTAGAACTGGTCGGCCAAACCCGTCCGTTTGCAAATAAAATACAACAATTTGAAGGAACAAATTTCTAGTTTCTAACGAAACTGTGCTGCGTGGTCTGTGGGAGAGTGAAACAGAAAATTTGGTTTTATCAAAGGTGTTGATAAAGGTCGAATTACGTGAATGATTTGGAAAGCTGACGTTTCGAGCGTTAGCCCTTCGTCAGAGCAAATTCGCCCTTGTCACACGGCGGCCATATTGTCCCGGGAGACCAAAAAAGCTTTGTTTTACCACGCCAAGCCTCGCCCCCATGGTTTCCACTGCGAGGCTTGGCGTGGTAAAACAAAGCTTTTTTGGTCTCACGGGACAATATGGCCGCCGTGTGACAAGGGCGAAAAGAGGAAGTGTGGGTGTTGTTGGTTTTTATGCGGGTGTGGAGGAGCTTTGCCATTGGTGAAAATCTGGTAACACGAATTTGTGAATAAATTAATGGCATGAGAGGCGATCATTGATTCCGTGACGGTGGAGTGTACCTATAGGTGGTTTGCAACCAATCTCTAGAGTCACGTATATAAACAATACTGCAATGTACAATGGCTGGTGGAAGAACAAAAGGAGCTAATGAGAGATCTTTTGTTTTCGTCCACCAACATGGCGGCGATAAGGTCACGTGAAAACCACCTATTTGGAAGATTAATTTTTGTTCCAGATTCTTGCGACCTTCTGTGTTCCCGTGGTGTAAGGATAGGCCACAAATTGTCGTGTTGTGGTGGGAGTGATTAGGAAGATTAAAATGGCGCACAACTGGTTTTGATGCATTTGTGTCGCTTTTTACTACATCTTGTAGGTGTTCGCGAAAGCGGTCGACCAATCGTCTCCCTGTTTCGCCTATGTATATCTTCTTACATAGTGTAAAGGTTATGCAATAGATGACATTTGCGGAGATGAATGTAAAGTGGTCAGTGATTTTAACGGATCAACTCGGTCCTGAGATCCGATTGTATGCGTGTACATTTGAAGGTTCCCGGTTGGTTGTCAGACTTAAATGCCCTCCTAACCAGAAAGTTACCTATGTTCTTGTCGCGTTTGAATGAGACTGAAGTGGTAGTAGAAGAACTATAATTATGGAACACTTGCATAATCCCTCGCATTCTTTCTAGAGCAGTACATATCATCCTCGAAGTGTGTTAATTTGAAGGCGTTGTAGAGTCAGTTCTTCCAAAGACCCGGCCTGGGGCCCGTTTCTCGAAAGTCCCGAAACTTTACGGGCCATTTTCGGATGTCACAATGTCTTCTTTATCTCGAGAACAGAGAGGATTTAAGTCGTCAAACTTTACAGACATATTTCTTTTAATTGGCTTAAAAACATGTTAAAAGATCGGCTTTCCAAAACAACTGGTTTGCAGTTTCACAAATGGCTTTTCGGGCCCGAAAAGTTTTCGGGACGTTCGAGAAACGGGCCCCTGGCCGGTTAGTTCTGTCAAATGGAAAGCGTCCTAAGTCCGATGATTCCACGTGAATATGGTGTACCATGCACGAGCGTCCATTCTTGGCGCCGTTAAAGAACCCGTTTACGTCATGACCCCGGCAGTGACAAGCTGATTCTTATGTCGATGATTCTTAATTTCCTTTGAAATTGAAATTCAAAGCTAGTGATCTTCGAGAAATTTGTAAATAATGCTCTGAGAATTCATTCTTCATATGGCATACCAAAGATGTTACCATAGTGACCGCACTGAACAATTATTAGCGTAAAGCAAACCACCAACAACTGTAGCAAAGGATCGACCTTAGAGTTCTCCTCGATCAACGTCTCTCCCGTGATAAAGTGGTAAGAACCACTTGTCTAGTTTTATGAACAAACCGATCCGGATCTAGAGAATGAAGCGCTTAGTCGACAAGGAAATACTTTAATTAACCATATAAAAAGCTTTGCCTAGGCAGGCCGGCTCCAGCAGACTGTTTTATTGTTCTTTTGTTTGCGGCAATACTTCTGTGACTAAAGCCAAAGGATTCAGCTTGTCCATCTGCTGGATACGGATCACTAGCATTGCTTAATGTTCAACAAGAGACTTAAAGGCCGTCAATAACTGACGTCGTTGTCGTGCATAAACATGATGCACTAACCGACAGACGCCTTGCTGTATGGAGCAGTACTTCTTTGAATGATAATGCTAGATTAACCGCCAACATTTCCGCACAGGTCCCTACTTAATTATGCATACGCTCCTTTGTTGAGGGCCGCTTCAGTTAACAACATTTTCGTCCTCAACCAAAAATGTCCCCTTAATGACCAACAAAGACTAGAGGTTGGCTTTACCCTTCTGTCGCGTGATATCTGCTGGAATAAGGAGACACGCTGTTAAAATTGCTAGATTTTATAAGCAGTTTAACGAAAGAACTCAACACAATCGCCGAAAGTTTAACCGATTTTGAAATCGGTGTTTACGGTCTAAATACCCCAGATCTCAGTGTGGCGAACACCGAAACGTTGCTCCTTTTTAAACTGAAGTTCTGTATCTGACACGTGTCCCGGGCTTTTCCCCGGCCTTCCGTTCACAGATTGCAAGTTATACATTGAATGATCCTTGCGATTGATTAGGGTTGTCTTATAGACCTCTTTCACAATGGCGGCCAAATAAACTGAGATTCTTTTATTTTAAAGCTAATAAGCATTTCCAGCTTCGCTTTGACGAGCAAATTTCAAAAGTATATTTGTTTCAAAATGAGGGCAGCAGGTCTAATTAACATAAATACAAAAGAATGTAAAGGTGGTTTGGTCTATAAAGCAATGATATTCACGTTACTTGGTGAACGCTTCACAAAGCAGTGACCACGCCATGATCTTAACCAGAACACAGCTTATCAAAGACCAATACATGAAGTTCTTAGCTTAATTACACTTACCATTTTAAGCTGGTGAGTGAATGACGTCACTTTTTTCCTGGATCCAACACACTTAGTTTTGAGTGTGAGTAATGGCGGACCATGAAATCCAAAACTTACACTCAAAGGAAACAGCCTCTGGACAAAAAATCAAAGCTCAAAATCTTGCCAGTCAGGTGTTAAGCAAACTCACTTTCAAAATCTGAAGAAAAAGTGGAACTGATTTTGATCATAGTAGCCCTTCAAGGGCACACCTTGTGACGCACTGTGAAGATCACGCAAAGTACCGTAAATCGGATCACGCATTGGACATGTATGAGCTTTGCTTGTTCCGTTAGCAATGTGTCCAATCCATCTTAGGGTTCTCGAGACAGTAACATTCACTTCTGTGATAGCAAAGGTCTAGGGCCATGCCCTTGGAATGATAAAGTGTCACCTCCACTTTGAAATAAGTCATCGTCTTACGCTAGCAAGGGACGAACTAAGTTCGTGCGCCATGTTATGGCAAGATTATCACGGCTCACGCTATAGGACCTATGTGAGAACGATCGCGCTTTCTTAATTAATACATCTACATCTACATGTTCCGGCAATCGGCAAAGTCCGTTTCGACTAATGGCTGTTTCTGCTTAGATGACCTCACACACCATTAGCCTTCTTAGAGACATCACGCCAAGCCGGTTACTTCTGCTGGTGAAATGACAAGGCAGCCACAACATCAACACCGGCAACTCCACCCCCTATTCGTCTAGAATGGTGTTGTGGGTTCTTTAACGTCCCACAACGACGAATGGACTCGTCTCCAAAGAGTCATATGCACAAACTCAAGACTTCGACGAATTATCAATAAACAGGTTAAGAGTAGCGAGACTAAGAGCCCAAGCTGGCTTCTCCTCAAGTTCTATTCAGACCCTTGGCCATCAAGAACTGCTTTAATCCGTTCGCTCAATTAAGATCAAATCAGTCCATTTTAGATTTTGACCTACAAATGCCATAGAAATGAAAATTCTGAGCGGTCAACCCTTTTGGGAAGTCAGGACGTAAGCGCCAGTGGATCAAT